>NW_026092302.1:0-6386 GCF_024586455.1 Bactrocera neohumeralis | reverse complement strand
ATTGCCAAATTTGTATATACAAGAAAATCATGTCCACTTTAGTAAGATGAAGAAGGTTAGTTAACTTAAATATGTTAAATTAATGATTTGTAGCAACTCAATATCGATTGCCAAATGTGTATATACAAGAAAATCGACTTTATACCTTAATATAAGGATGTGGAATTCTTCCAAATGCGCTGCCGTTATGGCCTTATGTCCACTTCAGTAAGATGAAGAAGGTTAATTAACTTAAATATGTTAAATTAATGATTTGCAGCAACTCAATATCGATTGCCAAATTTGTATATACAAGAAAATCGACTTTATACCTTAATATAAGGATGTGGAATTCTTCCAAATGCGCTGCCGTTATGGCTTTATGTCCACTTCAGTAAGATGAAGAAGGTTAATTAACTTAAATATGTTAAATTAATGATTTGCAGCAACTCAATATCGATTGCCAAATTTGTATATACAAGAAAATCGACTTTATACCTTAATATAAGGATGTGGAATTCTTCCAAATGCGCTGCCGTTATGGCTTTATGTCCACTTCAGTAAGATGAAGAAGGTTAATTAACTTAAATATGTTAAATTAATGATTTGCAGCAACTCAATATCGATTGCCAAATTTGTATATACAAGAAAATCGACTTTATACCTTAATATAAGGATGTGGAATTCTTCCAAATGCGCTGCCGTTATGGCTTTATGTCCACTTCAGTAAGATGAAGAAGGTTAATTAACTTAAATATGTTAAATTAATGATTTGCAGCAACTCAATATCGATTGCCAAATGTGTATATACAAGAAAATCGACTTTATACCTTAATATAAGGATGTGGAATTCTTCCAAATGCGCTGCCGTTATGGCTTTATGTCCACTTCAGTAAGATGAAGAAGGTTAATTAACTTAAATATGTTAAATTAATGATTTGTAGCAACTCAATATCGATTGCCAAATGTGTATATACAAGAAAATCGACTTTATACCTTAATATAAGGATGTGGAATTCTTCCAAATGCGCTGCCGTTATGGCTTTATGTCCACTTCAGTAAGATGAAGAAGGTTAATTAACTTAAATATGTTAAATTAATGATTTGCAGCAACTCAATATCGATTGCCAAATTTGTATATACAAGAAAATCGACTTTATACCTTAATATAAGGATGTGGAATTCTTCCAAATGCGCTGCCGTTATGGCTTTATGTCCACTTCAGTAAGATGAAGAAGGTTAATTAACTTAAATATGTTAAATTAATGATTTGCAGCAACTCAATATCGATTGCCAAATTTGTATATACAAGAAAATCGACTTTATACCTTAATATAAGGATGTGGAATTCTTCCAAATGCGCTGCCGTTATGGCTTTATGTCCACTTCAGTAAGATGAAGAAGGTTAATTAACTTAAATATGTTAAATTAATGATTTGCAGCAACTCAATATCGATTGCCAAATTTGTATATACAAGAAAATCGACTTTATACCTTAATATAAGGATGTGGAATTCTTCCAAATGCGCTGCCGTTATGGCTTTATGTCCACTTCAGTAAGATGAAGAAGGTTAATTAACTTAAATATGTTAAATTAATGATTTGCAGCAACTCAATATCGATTGCCAAATTTGTATATACAAGAAAATCGACTTTATACCTTAATATAAGGATGTGGAATTCTTCCAAATGCGCTGCCGTTATGGCTTTATGTCCACTTCAGTAAGATGAAGAAGGTTAATTAACTTAAATATGTTAAATTAATGATTTGCAGCAACTCAATATCGATTGCCAAATTTGTATATACAAGAAAATCGACTTTATACCTTAATATAAGGATGTGGAATTCTTCCAAATGCGCTGCCGTTATGGCTTTATGTCCACTTCAGTAAGATGAAGAAGGTTAATTAACTTAAATATGTTAAATTAATGATTTGCAGCAACTCAATATCGATTGCCAAATGTGTATATACAAGAAAATCGACTTTATACCTTAATATAAGGATGTGGAATTCTTCCAAATGCGCTGCCGTTATGGCTTTATGTCCACTTCAGTAAGATGAAGAAGGTTAATTAACTTAAATATGTTAAATTAATGATTTGCAGCAACTCAATATCGATTGCCAAATTTGTATATACAAGAAAATCGACTTTATACCTTAATATAAGGATGTGGAATTCTTCCAAATGCGCTGCCGTTATGGCTTTATGTCCACTTTAGTAAGATGAAGAAGGTTAGTTAACTTAAATATGTTAAATTAATGATTTGTAGCAACTCAATATCGATTGCCAAATGTGTATATACAAGAAAATCGACTTTATACCTTAATATAAGGATGTGGAATTCTTCCAAATGCGCTGCCGTTATGGCTTTATGTCCACTTCAGTAAGATGAAGAAGGTTAATTAACTTAAATATGTTAAATTAATGATTTGCAGCAACTCAATATCGATTGCCAAATTTGTATATACAAGAAAATCGACTTTATACCTTAATATAAGGATGTGGAATTCTTCCAAATGCGCTGCCGTTATGGCTTTATGTCCACTTCAGTAAGATGAAGAAGGTTAATTAACTTAAATATGTTAAATTAATGATTTGCAGCAACTCAATATCGATTGCCAAATGTGTATATACAAGAAAATCGACTTTATACCTTAATATAAGGATGTGGAATTCTTCCAAATGCGCTGCCGTTATGGCTTTATGTCCACTTCAGTAAGATGAAGAAGGTTAATTAACTTAAATATGTTAAATTAATGATTTGCAGCAACTCAATATCGATTGCCAAATTTGTATATACAAGAAAATCGACTTTATACCTTAATATAAGGATGTGGAATTCTTCCAAATGCGCTGCCGTTATGGCTTTATGTCCACTTCAGTAAGATGAAGAAGGTTAATTAACTTAAATATGTTAAATTAATGATTTGCAGCAACTCAATATCGATTGCCAAATTTGTATATACAAGAAAATCGACTTTATACCTTAATATAAGGATGTGGAATTCTTCCAAATGCGCTGCCGTTATGGCTTTATGTCCACTTCAGTAAGATGAAGAAGGTTAATTAACTTAAATATGTTAAATTAATGATTTGCAGCAACTCAATATCGATTGCCAAATGTGTATATACAAGAAAATCGACTTTATACCTTAATATAAGGATGTGGAATTCTTCCAAATGCGCTGCCGTTATGGCTTTATGTCCACTTTAGTAAGATGAAGAAGGTTAATTAACTTAAATATGTTAAATTAATGATTTGCAGCAACTCAATATCGATTGCCAAATGTGTATATACAAGAAAATCGACTTTATACCTTAATATAAGGATGTGGAATTCTTCCAAATGCGCTGCCGTTATGGCTTTATGTCCACTTCAGTAAGATGAAGAAGGTTAATTAACTTAAATATGTTAAATTAATGATTTGCAGCAACTCAATATCGATTGCCAAATGTGTATATACAAGAAAATCGACTTTATACCTTAATATAAGGATGTGGAATTCTTCCAAATGCGCTGCCGTTATGGCTTTATGTCCACTTCAGTAAGATGAAGAAGGTTAATTAACTTAAATATGTTAAATTAATGATTTGCAGCAACTCAATATCGATTGCCAAATTTGTATATACAAGAAAATCGACTTTATACCTTAATATAAGGATGTGGAATTCTTCCAAATGCGCTGCCGTTATGGCTTTATGTCCACTTCAGTAAGATGAAGAAGGTTAATTAACTTAAATATGTTAAATTAATGATTTGCAGCAACTCAATATCGATTGCCAAATGTGTATATACAAGAAAATCGACTTTATACCTTAATATAAGGATGTGGAATTCTTCCAAATGCGCTGCCGTTATGGCTTTATGTCCACTTCAGTAAGATGAAGAAGGTTAATTAACTTAAATATGTTAAATTAATGATTTGCAGCAACTCAATATCGATTGCCAAATTTGTATATACAAGAAAATCGACTTTATACCTTAATATAAGGATGTGGAATTCTTCCAAATGCGCTGCCGTTATGGCTTTATGTCCACTTCAGTAAGATGAAGAAGGTTAATTAACTTAAATATGTTAAATTAATGATTTGCAGCAACTCAATATCGATTGCCAAATTTGTATATACAAGAAAATCGACTTTATACCTTAATATAAGGATGTGGAATTCTTCCAAATGCGCTGCCGTTATGGCTTTATGTCCACTTCTGTTAGATGAAGAAGGTTAATTAACTTTAATATGTTAAATTAATGATTTGCAGGAACTCAATATCGATTGCCAAATGTGTATATACAAGAAAATCGACTTTATACCTTAATATAAGGATGTGGAATTCTTCCAAATGCGCTGCCGTTATGGCTTTATGTCCACTTCAGTAAGATGAAGAAGGTTAATTAACTTAAATATGTTAAATTAATGATTTGCAGCAACTCAATATCGATTGCCAAATGTGTATATACAAGAAAATCGACTTTATACCTTAATATAAGGATGTGGAATTCTTCCAAATGCGCTGCCGTTATGGCTTTATGTCCACTTCAGTAAGATGAAGAAGTTAATTAACTTAAATATGTTAAATTAATAATTTGAAGCAACTCAATATCGATTGCCAAATGTGTATATACAAGAAAATCGACTTTATACCTTAATATAAGAATGTGGAATTCTTCCAAATGCGCTGCCGTTATGGCTTTATGTCCACTTCAGTAAGATGAAGAAGGTTAATTAACTTAAATATGTTAAATTAATGATTTGCAGCAACTCAATATCGATTGCCAAATGTGTATATACAAGAAAATCGACTTTATACCTTAATATAAGGATGTGGAATTCTTCCAAATGCGCTGCCGTTATGGCTTTATGTCCACTTCAGTAAGATGAAGAAGGTTAATTAACTTAAATATGTTAAATTAATGATTTGCAGCAACTCAATATCGATTGCCAAATGTGTATATACAAGAAAATCGACTTTATACCTTAATATAAGAATGTGGAATTCTTCCAAATGCGCTGCCGTTATGGCTTTATGTCAACTTCAGTAAGATGAAGAAGGTTAATTAACTTACATAAGTGAAGTAAATGATTTGCAGCAACTCAATATCGATTGCCAAATGTGTATATACAAGAAAATCGACTTTATACCTTAATATAAGAATGTGGAATTCTTCCAAATGCGCTGCCGTTATGGCCTTATGTCCACTTCAGTAAGATGAAGAAGGCTAATTAACTTAAATATGTTAAACTAATGACTTGCAGCAACTCAGTATCATTTGCCAAATGTGTATATACAAGAAAATCGACTTTATACCTTAATATAAGGATATGGAATTCTTCCCACTTTAGTAAGAAAGCGCTGGGTTTGGGACCCGCCACGTAAAAAACACCCCCAATGAAAAGAAAGCGACAGCCTCGGAAGAGAAACCCCCCTTTTGATGACGACCATGGCAAACGAAATAAGGACTACGAGATAAGGGCATGCACCTGGAATGTCCGGACCCTTAATTGGGAAGGTGCCGCTGCCCAGCTGGTTGATGTCCTCGCGAAAATAAAGGCTGACATCACCGCCGTCCAAGAAATGCGATGGACGGGACAAGGACAGAGAAGAGTAGGTCCTTGTGACATTTACTACAGTGGCCATATAAAGGAGCGCAAGTTTGGTGTTGGTTTCGTGGTGGGAGAGAGACTCCGTCGCCGAGTACTATCATTCACTCCGGTGAATGAACGTCTAGCCACAATCCGCATCAAAGCGAGATTCTTCAACATATCGCTGATTTGCGCCCACGCCCCGACGGAAGAGAAGGACGATGTGACCAAAGATGCCTTCTATGAGCACTTGGAGCGCGCTTATGAGAGCTGCCCCCGCCACGATGTCAAAATCGTGCTTGGCGACTTTAACGCCAGGGTGGGCAAAGAAGGTATATTTGGCACTACGGTCGGTAAATTCAGCCTCCACGACGAAACATCCCCAAATGGGTTGAGGCTGATTGACTTCGCCGGGGCCCGAAATATGGTCATCTGTGGTACTAGATTCCAGCACAAGAAGATTCATCAAGCTACCTGGCAGTCTCCGGATCGAAAAGCCACCAACCAGATCGATCATGTTGTGATAGACGGAAGACACGTCTCCAGTGTTCTAGACGTGCGTACGCTCCGAGGTCCTAACATCGACTCGGATCACTATCTTGTTGCAGCCAAGATACGCACCCGCCTCAACAAACACAAGGAAGGTTCGACGTCGAGAAGCTGCAATCACAACAGACAGCCGAACGATTTTTCTACTCGGCTTGCACTCCTGTTTCTGAGAGCACTCGTCAACAACTCGGTACAAGGGAACTGTGGGACGGATTTTCAAACTCCTTACGTACAGCTGCAACCGAAACCATTGGTTTTCGAAAGTGCAAAAG
>NW_026092301.1:0-5450 GCF_024586455.1 Bactrocera neohumeralis | reverse complement strand
TCTTGCTGAAGTTGAAATAAAGCGATAACGGCAGTGCATTTGGAAGAATTCCACAATCTTATATTTAGGTATAAAGTCGATTCTCGTGTATATGCACATTTAGAAATTGATATTGAGTTGCTTCAAATCATTATCTTAACATATTTAAGCTAAATAAGCTTCATAATCTTGCTGAAGTTGAAATAAAGCGATAACGGCAGTGCATTTGAAAGAATTCGACAATCTTATATTTAGGTATAACGTCATATTTTTTTTATTGTTGCTTCAAATATTATCTTAACATATTTAAGCTTATTTAAATAATCGATATTTTAGTTGCTTTTTGCAATCGATAAATCATTATCTTAACGATAACGGCAGTATTTGAAAGAATTCGACAATCTTATATTTAGGTAATATTGAGTTGCTTCAAATCATTATCTTAACATATTTAAGCTAAATAAGCATAATCTTGCTGAAGTTGAAATAAAGCGATAACGGCAGTGCATTTGGAAGAATTCCATCTTCTTATATTTAGGTATAAAGTCGATATTCTTCTATATACACATTTAGCAATCGATATTGAGTTTCTTCAATTCATTTCCTTCACTTACTTAAGTTAATTAACCTTCTTCGTCCTACTGAAGTGGATATAAAGCGATAACGGCAGTGCATTTGGAAGAATTCCACAATCTTATATTTAGGTATAAAGTCGGTTTTCTTGTATATACACATTTAGCAATCGATATTGAGTTTCTTCAAATCATTTACATCACTTATTTAAGTTAATTTACCTTCTTCAACTTACTGAAGTGGATATAAAGCGATAACGGCAGTGCATTTGGAAGAATTCCACCTCCTTATATTTAGGTATAAAGTCGATATTCTCTATATAGACATTTAGCAATCGATATTGAGTTTCTTCAAATCATTTACTTCACTTATTTAAGTTAATTAGACTCCTTCATCTTACTGAAGTGGATATAAAGCGATAACGGCAGTGCATTTGGAAGAATTCCACCTTCTTATATTTAGGTATAAAGTCGATATTCTTGTATATACACATTAAGCAATCGATATTGAGTTGCTTCAAATCATTAGTCTTAACATATTTAAGTTCATTTGCCTTCTTCATCTTACTGAAGTTGACATAAAGCCACAACGGCAGTGCATTTGAAAGAATTCGACAATCTTATATTCAGGTATAAAGTCGATGGTCTTGTATATACACATTTTGCAATCGATATTGAGTTTCTTCAATTCATTTCCTTCACTTACTTAAGTTAATAACCATTCTTCATCTTACTGAAGTGGATATAAAGCGATAACGGCAGTGCATTTGGAAGAATTCCACCTTCTTATATTTAGGTATAAAGTCGAATTTTCTTATATTCACATTTAGCAATCGATATTGAGTTGCTTCAAATCATTATCTTAACATATTTAAGCTAAATATTCATCTTGCTGAAAATAAAGCATAACGGCATTTTTGAAAGAATTCGACAATCTTATATTTAGGTATAAAGCTTTTCTTGTATATTCATTTAGCAATCTATTGAGTTGCTCATTATCTTAACATATTTAAGCAAATAAGCTTTAAATAAAGCGATAACGAAATAAAGCGATAACGGCAGTGCATTTGAAAGAATTCGACAATCTTATATTTAGGTATAACGTCGGTTTTCTTGTATATTCACATTTAGCAATCGATATTGAGTTGCTTCAAATCATTATCTTAACATATTTAAGCTAAATAAGCTTCATAATCTTGCTGAAGTTGAAATAAAGCGATAACGGCAGTGCATTTGAAAGAATTCGACAATCTTATATTTAGGTATAAAGTCGGTTTTCTTGTATATACACATTAAGAAATTGATATTGAGTTGCTTTAAGCATTAGTGTAACTTATTTAAGTTCACTTACCTTCTTCATCTCACTTAAGTTGACATAAAGCGATAACGGCAGTGCATTTGGAGGAATTCGACAATCTTATATTTAGGTATAAAGTCAATTTTCTTGTATATTCACATTTTGCAATCGATATTGAGTTGCTACAAATCACTATTTTAACATATTTCAGTTAACTAACCTTCTACATCTTACTAAAGTAGACATAAAGCCATAACGGCAGCGCATTGGAAAGAATTCGACAATCTTATATTTAGGTATAACGTCGTTTTCATTTATTCACATTTAGAATCGATATTGAGTTGCTTCAAATCATTATCTTAACATATTTAAGCTTATATTTAATCTTGCTGAAGTTAAATAAATTTTCATTTGAAAGATTCACATTTTAGCAATTTTCGATATTCAGATATTGAGTTGCAAATCATTATCTTAACATATTTAAGCTAAATAAGCTTCATAATCTTGCTGAAGTTGAAATAAAGCGATAACGGCAGTGCATTTGAAAGAATTCGACAATCTTATATTTAGGTATAATATTCGAATCGATTTTTGCTTGTATATTCATATTTAAGCTAAATAAGCATTTTTTGAAATTCAATCGATATTGAAAGAATCGCTTCAAATCATTATCTTAACATATTTAAGCTAAATAATCTTATATTTAGGTATAAAGTCCTTTTCATATTCATCTTTGAGCTGAAATCATTATCTTAACATATTTAAAAATAAATAGCGATAACTTGCTGAAGTTGAAATAAAGATAACGGCAGTGCATTTGAAAGAATTCGACAATCTTATATTCAGGTATAAAGTCGGTTTTCTTGTATATTCACATTTTGCAATCGATATTGAGTTGCTTCAAATCGTTAGTTTAACATACTTAAGTTAATAACCATTCTTCATCTTACTGAAGTGGAAATAAAGCGATAACGGCAGTGCATTTGAAAGAATTCGACAATCTTATATTTAGGTATAACGTCGGTTTTCTCGATATTGAGTATTCACATTTTAGCAATCGATATTGAGTTGCTTCAAATCATTATCTTAACATATTTAAGTTCATTTGCCTTCTTCATCTTACTGAAGTGGACATAAAGCCATAACGGCAGTGCATTTGAAAGAATTCGACAATCTTATATTTAGGTATAAAGTCGATTTTCTTGTATATACACATTTGGCAATCGCTGTTGATTTGCTTCAAATCATTATCTTAACATATTTAAGCTAAATAAATAAGCTTCATAATCTTGCTGAAGTTGAAATAAAGCGATAACGGCAGTGCATTTTTGAAAGAATTCGACAATCTTATATTTAGGTATAACGTCGGTTTTTTCTTGTATATTCACATTTTTAGCAATCGATATTGAGTTGCTTCAAATCATTATCTTAACATATTTAAGCTAAATAAGCTTCATAATCTTGCTGAAGTTGAAATAAAGCGATAACGGGTGCATTTGAAAGAATTCGACAATCTTATATTTAGGTATAAAGTCAATTTTCTTGTATATTCACATTTAGCAATCGATATTGAGTTGCTTCAAATCATTATCTTAACATATTTAAGCTAAATAAGCTTCATAATCTTGCTGAAGTTGAAATAAAGCGATAACGGCAGTGCATTTGGAAGAATTCCACAATCTTATATTTAGGTATAAAGTCGGTTTTCTTGTATATACACATTAAGCAGTCGATATTGAGTTGCTTTAAATCATTATCTTAACATATTTAAGCTAAATAAGCTTCATAATCTTGCTGAAGTTGAAATAAAGCGATAACGGCAGTGCATTTGAAAGAATTCCTCCTTCTTATATTTAGGTATAAAGTCGGTTTTTTCTTGTATATTCACATTTAGCAATCGATATTGAGTTGCTTCAAATCATTATCTTAACATATTTAAGCTAAATAAGCTTCATAATCTTGCTGAAGTTGAAATAAAGCGATAACGGCAGTGCATTTGGAAGAATTCGACAATCTTATATTTAGGTATAACGTCGATTTTCTTGTATATTCACATTTAGCAATCGATATTGAGTTGCTTCAAATCATATCTTAACATATTTAAGCTAAATAAGCTTCATAATCTTGCTGAAGTTGAAATAAAGCGATAACGGCAGTGCATTTGAAAGAATTCCATAATCCTATATTAAGGCATAAAGTCGATTTTTTTGTATATTCACATTTAGCAATCGATATTGAGTTGCTTCAAATCATTATCTTAACATATTTAAGCTAAATAAGCTTCATCATCTTGCTGAAGTTTAAATAAAGCGATAACGGCAGTGCATTTGGAAGAATTCCACAATCTTATATTTAGGTATAAAGTCGGTTTTCTTGTATATACACATTTAGCAATCGATATTGAGTTCTTCAAATCATTTACTTTACTTATTTAAGTTAATTAACCTTCTTCAACTTACTGAAGTTGACATAAAGCCATAACGGCAGTGCATTTGAAAGAATTCGACAATCTTATATTTAGGTATAAAGTCGGTTTTCTTGTATATTCACATTTTGCAATCGATATTGAGTTGCTTCAAATCATTATCTTAACATATAAGCTAAATAAGCTTCATATCTTGCTGAAGTTTAAATAAAGCGATAACGGCAGTGCATTTGAAAGAATTCGACAATCTTATATTTAGATATAACGTCGGTTTTCTTGTATATTCACATTTAGCAATCGATATTGAGTTGCTTCAAATCATTATCTTAACATATTTAAGCTAAATAAGCTTCATATCTTGCTGAAGTTGAAATAAAGCGATAACGGCAGTGCATTTGGAAGAATTCCACAATCTTATATTTAGGTATAAAGTCGGTTTTCTTGTATATTCACATTTAGCAATCGATATTGAGTTGCTTCAAATCATTATCTTAACATATTTAAGCTAAATAAGCTTCATAATCTTGCTGAAGTTGAAATAAAGCGATAACGGCAGTGCATTTGGAAGAATTCGACAATCCTATATTTAGGTATAAAGTCAATTTTCTTGTATATTCACATTTAGCAATCGATATTGAGTTGCTTCAAATCATTATCTTAACATATTTAAGCTAAATATCTTAACATATTTAGCTTCATAATCTTGCTTGCTGAAAGTTGAAATAAAGCGATAACGGCAGTGCATTTGAAAGAATTCGACAATCTTATATTTAGGTATAACGTCGATTTTCTTGTATATTCACATTTTGCAATCGATATTGAGTTGCTTCAAATCATTTCTTACAATCGATATCTTGAAGTTGCTAACGGCAGTGCATTTGAAAGAATTCATTTATATTTAACATATTTTTCTTGTATATTCACATTTAAATATATTGAGCTTCATTATCTTAACATATTTAAGCTGAATCTTGCTGAAGTTGAAATAAAGCGATAACGGCAGTGCATTTGAAAGAATTCGACAATCTTATATTTAGGTATAAAGTCGGTTTTCTTGTTGTATATTCACATTTAGCAATCGATATTGAGTTGCTTCAAATCATTATCTTAACATATTTAAGCTAAATAAGCTTCATAATCTTGCTGAAGTTGAAATAAAGCGATAACGGCAGTGCAT
>NW_026092300.1:0-7413 GCF_024586455.1 Bactrocera neohumeralis | reverse complement strand
TTAGTAGAAAAAAGAGAGGGTTAATTAACGGTATAGGTTCTGTACATAAATTTCTATTTGGAACGATGGATGATGGAGATAGAATAGATATTGAAAATCACCTTAAGAAAGTAGATGAAAATTTACATAATTCAATTACAGCTCTCGACCACCAAATAAAAATTAATAATTTCTTTTCGAACACGTTTACAAAATTAAAACAAATTATTGAAGACGAAAGAAATAATTCTTTAGTGTATCAAGAGAGAACAGACAAAATATTGATTCTTCATGAACAAACAATAAAGATAAACATTCTCAAAGACGCAGTAAACCAGATTCAGGAAAACATTATTTCAGCAAAAAATGGTATTTTTCACCCAAGCATTTTAACAAATGAAGAAATTTATAATTACAACATAGACCTCAACAAACTTCAATATATAAAATTATGCGCCTTGGAATATAAAGAAAATTTGTTAATGTTCGTAGTCAAAATCCCAAAAGAATTTCAATCGGTACAATTAAAAACTATTATTCCTATACCAAACACAGCAGGTAAAGAAATAACAGCAGAAATCGAAAATGTTTTTGAATACAAAAATGTCACTTATAAATTCGAAGAAGCTAAAACACTCAATGAACTACAAATTTCTAAACATTGCATCTACTTATTAAATTGTGAACTTATCAAAAATAGCATTACAGAAATTTTACAAATTGATGAAGAAACTATTTTAATAAAAAATGCAAATGGCATAGAACTAAACCAGAACTGCGACAACAGAAAAATTAAGTTGAAAAACACTACATTGATTCATTATAATAACTGCACTATTAAGACCCTATACCAAACATTCTCAAATACTAAAATTTCATACAATCAGAGATTCTATTATCCAAACTATGATACTCACAATTTCACTAACAAAATTACAATTAACGACCTTGTATTTAAAAACGAAGAAAATTTAAAAGAAATTAATGAATTGAAATATCACAAAAATATCTCTCATATTGGAATATCAATTTTAAGTATTATTGTGATTATAATAATAATTTTAATATCTTGTAAAATTAAAAAAATGAAAAACAATACTATTCAAACTCAGGAGAGTTTTCCATTAAGGGAGGGAGGAGTTATGTGTACACTATCATCCCAACCAGACACCACACAACAAAATACTATAAATTGGACAAAATAAAAGATTAAAGAAAAACAAGTAAACATTACAAAAAATATAAGATAACAAGTAGAGATAAAGAACATAATGCAAATGTATACAAACATGTTTTGGTCCTTATGTTTGACTATAATGATAACCCAAACATTATCGGGTAAACCCCACAGTCATGTTTGTTTGCATTCAATAGAAAATAAGATTACATTTTACAAATATTGTATTCATAATGCATATGCATACAAACATGTTTTGGTCCTTATGTTTGACTATAATGATAACCCAAACATTATCGGGTAAACCCCACAGTCATGTTTGTTTGCATTCAATAGAAAATAAGATTACATTTTACAAATATTGTATTTCATAAGAAAATAAACAAAACAAAGAAATAGATTAAGAAAATTGTAATCACTTTAGTAGTTATATAAGCAGAACATAACTTGAAACATCAGAGAATAAAATATAATGTCATAGAAACAACATCATTGGCATTTTTATTCCTCCGCTCGAACAAACCTAAAACTTATGTTGCCAAGCAAAAAAAGTATCAAAAGCACAATCGTTTGAAAAACAAATAATAATTAAAGTTGTGTATCTTATTCAGACCAGTTTTTTCTGGTTGTTTTTATTAAAAATATAGATTTTAGTTAAGACACTCAAGTATTTTTTTGTAAATAGCATAATTTTTTTTAATTTGAATTTATTTCACAACAGTTTGCTCATGGAACGAAAACTGAAAGTCATAATAAATGAGTTTTTATATTTCCTGTATTATGATTAACAATAAACTCTAAAAAAATAATAGAAACATTTTAACACCCTAAAACATAGAGTAACACAAACAATGTAAGGTTTGTAGGAATATAAATAACGGTATACCAAAACATCAAATCATTATACTCATCAGTACCTTACGAAAAGGGAGCGTTTCTAATTAGCTGAGTTTGGGTAATCGAAGGCGCTGCCTTTTCGCTACCTCGCTTTGCGGTCGTACCTGCCATTCGCAGAAGTAGGCCGATTATTTTGACCACAAGTTGAGCGAAGCACGCGAAACACATTCTTTACAGAACGTGAATTTTCGTAATAAAGACCGTGCAAGTTACGCCACAAAAGCTTCCCAGCTCTAAAAGGGTGAGGGCCAGCAGTGCTCAAGTAGTCGGAGCTCAACCCTTCCTACCAAATTCCCCCCGGGGGGAATAAGGACGACGTAGATATGCGGATGCTTTTAAAGGCATCCAGATGGCTGTGTTGCCTCTTAACTACCCGGTGGAGACATTAGTGCTGAGGAGCTTACCGTGCTTCAGGATCTTATCATGGAAATGGTGTTCAGAAGATCTGGATACGTAGCGTTTTTCCATGGCGTCGACTTTAGAGGAGGAATGCTGCAAGTGGATTACAAGGACGCGAGGTTCGGTGCTTGGAGATCGACCCCTCCACGCAGGAACTTCTAGAGGAACTAGGGGACCCAAAGGATGGCAGCGCGGACGACGGCGTGATGGGGACGAGCTTTTCATTGAACCGGCCTTACAGTGACCGTTAACGTGGAAAGTGCCTAGGTGAACTTGCACCTCGCAGCGGCAGCCTCAGCTGTCATCGCGAGCAGGTTCACAGCGAATAATCTGCTGATCTAAGGACCTTGGGTCTCCAAAGGGGGGGTTCGACGGCTCAAGATGGACGTCAAACATGATAATCTGAGCCTCTTCCCAGAGCTCTAGAACATGCATAGTAGTCGAGAACAATATTGGTTTATTTTGTATTTCAGAGTTCCTAATACAGGCTGTGCAAGCCTTGGAAACCCAAAAGCCGCGGACAGACTGGTGAGTCACTGCAGGCGACACAGGCTGCCCCTGATCCTAGGATGTGAGGCGAACGCCAATTGTTCATAAATATTCATAAATTTACAGATGAGATAACATTAAACACACACACACACACATGTATTAAATTGTATACTTGCAAACAACCCCATGTAGCATAAAACATATCAAGCAGCATAAACAATATGCTGCAATACATACAAACATATACACATACACATATATTTAGTTATTTAAGATAGTTTTAAAAATTGTATATAAGCAACGAAAATACTAAATAAAAATCAGAATAAACGATTTCTCACTCGATATAAGACGTTTCATTTCCCCCCATCAGTGGTAAGGAATGACAAATCTTTATTGAGTTTGTAACATTAGCATTAAAGTGGATGTCAAACAACACCTTCACAAGCGTAATCCCCGAAATGAAAACGGGGATACTCTCCAGGTTCCAGTAAAAACGAATTTGAATGGGGAGGGGCAGTCTGATAGAAGTGGTACTGGTTCAGGATTGGCAGATTATCTGCGCTAAGCCAGTCTATCATGGACGCGTACCACTACAGCCTGGTGGTCAAGCAGACTTTCAAGTCTCAGGAAAAAGGTACGTACGCTCTTCAAAAAGGCCTTGATCTGGGAGGAATATAAATGCAACTTAACCCAATATAACAAGGAGATTGCAGTCCAAGTTCTAGGAAGTTCTGTGAAAACGTCTCGGAAACAATTCGGGAAGATTGATTTCTTCCCGTAGTTGAACACAAGCCATCTCGCTTAGATTGGGTAGTCGCAAAGCAACTGTTTACTGCGGACTCAATCAAGTGGGCTATGGCTTCGTTTGAGAAATTCAAGTCTTCGGGGGTGGACAGTGTCCTTCTAGCACCCTCATAACAGGTAGAACAATTCTACTGACACACTTTGTTCGGCTGATGAGGGATAGTATCGCACTGACGTATATCCGTGAAATATGAAGAACCGCGAAGATCTTTATATTCAAGGTAGGAAGTACCTTCCTTCATTGGTAAAATCCTTCAGGCCAATTAATCTAATTTCCTTTATTCTAAAAAGTATTGAAAAGATCGTGGATCATGAGATGAGGTCGAATGCGCAGAAAATTGCACCCCTGCACCTGAACCAGCATGCTTACAGAGCAGGCAGATACTATACCAGCTAACTTCCAAGATAGAGAGTTCGCTGGAAGGAGGAGAGGATTGTATGAGTCTTCCTAGACATCGAAAGTGCTTTTGACAACATATCTTACAGGAGCGTAGCCAGGGCACTGGAGAAAAGGATTATGTCAGCACCTTTGAGCAGATGGATAGAGGCCGTACTGCGCACTAGAATAGCTGAAACCACCAGGATTCGTTTGGGCACTGCAAGAGGCTGCCCACAGGGTGTAGTGCTATCCCCCCAGCCTGGCCGTGGACGACCTATTAGTTTTGCTAACTGACAATGGGATCCGCTGCCAAGGTTAAGTGGATCAATTGTTATTATAGCCAGAGGTAAATTTGAGGACACTCTCTTAGACCTAATACAAAGAGATCTTAACTTGACTAAAGGATGGCGCATTGCGGTTGAGCTGAACATTAACCCCGCCAAGACGACCAGCGTCCCGTTCATGAGACGTACGTACCTGACCGGCCTCAGGAACTTTACCTTTGGATGTAGAGATGGAGATGACCAACATGGTCAAGTATCTTAGTCTCATACTGGATTCCTCCCTGCGGTGGAAGCATCGCAAACTTCGGTAGGGATCTAATTATCGAAGCGACGACTCTTTTCCCAAAGGACAGCATTACAAAAAGGGTAATCAACGCAACTATCGCAACGAACATATAACCATACCTAAGGACACTTAATGCAATCTCTGCCTATGAGAACAAATCGGTACTGATGCAGGAGTGTAGAGATCGGCTAAACAGCCTACTAGAACGTAACCAAGTGAACCTCAATTGGGTGGCCGGTCACAAAGGCATAGCTGAAAATGAACTGGATGAATGAACATGATAGGACTTGTATCCGTTGCCGCGTAGATCCCCATACCATAAAAAAGCTGCTCTGCAAGGAAGCAAGCGATATGCCAAGTTGCTAATAGAGTGGTTACAACCTCAGCAAGTATAAATATATAATTAACCTCCCAGGGACGAATTTAGACTGCTTGTCACATTCTACACTGGCCACTGCAAGCTGACTATTGATGCCGTAAACTCCAGCTCGTGATGTCGGCGACATTTGGTTTCAACAAGACGGCGCCACTTCCCACACATCGCATTAATCAATGGATTTTTTGAGATAACACTTCGGTGAGCAGATAATTTCCCGTGATATCACACCGATAGGCTTTTTCCTGTGGGGATATGTGAAGTCTAAAGTCTATGCGGACAATCTCTCATCGATTCAGACCTTGGAGCAAAACATCACGGGTGTCATTCGCCAGCTACCAGTCGAAATACTCGAACGAGTAATCGAAAACTGGACTGTGCGGATGAACTATTTGAGACGTAGCCGCGGCCACCTTTTGAAAGAGATCACGTCTCCTTATTGGAAAGAGGAAGGATCGAACTTTTTAATAAGAGAACCCAGTGTCCCTCTACGCGCTTGCCTAAAATGTAAAAAAAAAACTTATTAGAGTTAAATTCATTGTATAAGGAAATAGTATTACCTTTGTTGTACTTCCGCCGCCCAAATTTACTCCCGTCGATCTGAACAATTTTTCCTTGTTCATATTGGTGGTCCAACTGGTATATTTTCCACGGCCTCTCGGCAATAACTATACTAGACTGTTATTGTTGCAGATGACAAAGTTTTCCCGTCATTTTTATAGTTCCCGCGCAATATTTCTTCGCGGGACATATGACACGCAAAGCAGTACATCAAAAAGTACACCTGAGGGACACTGATGCGGACATTTTCAAACCATGTCCCGATGGTTACTGAAACACGTGGCCTTTTTGTGCCCCTGTAGCACACAAAATACCCAAATTTGCCCCCTTTCCGTATAGTCTTTGGGACCTGTACACAAGGCACATTTGCTCGCTGGGCATTGGGCCGTTTCCTCCGCAAAATGGACTCCTTGTTCATGCGTGCGCAGCACGGTGTCAACACGCATAAGGCTCCACTCAAACCGTGTGGACCGCGTTCCTAAAAAAAATAATATATTCCAATGTTAGAATATCTTATTAATTATTATTATTATTCACCATTTGCAATTTCGCACATTGTTTTATGTATAATAGTATTTTTATTTTCAATAACGCCGAATAACACCGAAAACGTATTATGCATAACGGCAAATTTTTAAATATGGGTAAACATATGAAAAGTACCGTTGTGCTTCCCAGCACACATATTAGATGGTATATTGAAATTATTGAAATCGTTAAGAAATATTAAGCCTTAATTTGATTTATACTTAAATTTGTTAAATAATGCTTCACCAGGATTTCCTCCACAGTATTTTAGCATGTCATTCCTTTCAGCATTGGCGGCCTTCGGCAGCGCTTTAAAAAATAACCCTGGCCGGTGCAACATCGGCTACGCCATCCACAGTATTTTAGCATTGAACACCTTTTCTCGTTCACTTCATACATTTATTGCTAAGTGGGTTTAATTTATTCCCTTTTGTTCGTGCTTTCTCGGTAATTTGACAGTTCAAATTAGGCAGTCATTTTGGTATTTCGCATTATTGAATTCAATGCAGAAAAAGGTGTATTTTATTTAAAGATTTACAAAGAAATTAACAATCAAAAATTAATTAAAAACATTACTAGTGGTTTTTATAATTCATAAGTTATATATATGCGTGAAAATGTATCCATAATTGGTTTGGTACAATGCATAACAGCTGAAAATACACTAGCATATATTTAGAAATTTGCAAAAAATAGCACTTTTTAAAGTGAATTTGTGGAAAAATTTGGGGTCGGGTTTAGTATCGCGCCGGTTAATGTTGGTTCACTGTACCTAAACGAAAGAACCAAATTGAAAATTTTAAACACACATGTATGCTTAAATTATCGAACTTTATTTTAAAACATATTTTATAAAAATAGGTTCACAAATTTTTCCATAAATTCACTTTAAAAAATGCTATTTTTTGCAAATTTCTAAATATATGCTAGTGTATTTTCATCTGTTGTGCATTGTACCAAGCCAATTATGGATACATTTTCACGCATATACATATATAACTTATGAATTATAAAAACCACTAGTAATGTTTTTAATTACTTTTGATGGTTAATTTCTTTGTAAATCTTTAAATAAAATACACCTTCAGTCACCGTCGAACTGTCATCGTAACCGGTTGCTTTTCGCTCTGTGCTTATTGAGTTTGTTAAAACGGTATAACGGTTTGTTCTGCGTTTATATTACGCTCGTGCTTTGTTGTGAATTAATTTTTTATCGTTTTATATCTTTTCAATCACTTAATTTCTTAA
>NW_026092299.1:0-11190 GCF_024586455.1 Bactrocera neohumeralis | reverse complement strand
GTGGCCTCAACCGAAACCCCCTGCGAAAGAACGATCCTCGTAGCGTTGGACCTGTCAAAAGCTTTTGACACGGTCAATCACACAACGCTACTGCAGGACATCGAAACAACTACGCTCCCTCCAAGGTTAAAGAGGTGGACCATGAACTATCTGAGCGGTCGCCAGTCATCCGTACTATTTCGAGGTAAAACATCTAAACTGAGAAGAATTAAACAGGGGGTTCCGCAGGGTGGTGTCTTCTCCCCACTACTGTTTAACTTCTACATCTCGAAACTCCCACAACCACCAGAAGGAGTTGCCATAACCTCGTACGCTGATGACTGCACGATATTGGCGTCGGGCAATGGAATCGATGGCATGTGTTCGAAGGTAAACAGCTACCTCTCCGACCTTTCTCGTTTCCTCACTGCACGAAATCTCACACTTTCCCCCACCAAATCCACAGCGACCATATTCACAAACTGGACGAAGGAGTATAGACTTGAGCTTAACATTGCAGTCGACGGCGTTAAAATTCCGACTGTCAATAATCCTAAGATTTTAGGTGTAACATTTGACAGTCTATGCTCCTTCTCTCCTCATACGACCGCGATTATCGCCAAGGCACAGAGCCGCAACAAAATTCTCAAGTCGCTAGCCGGCAGCACATGGAAAAAAAGAAGACAAAGAAACGTTGTTGGCAACATACAAGGCAATCGGCCGGCTGGTCACACTACGCAGCCCCCTATGGTCGACAGGATGCCCTGGTACGCAGATGAGGAAATAGTGAGACCTGTCAAAACACTGCACTCCGGACCACTACAGGATGTCTTTTGATGTCTCCCATTGAACACCTCCACAGTGAGACGCTTATGCTCCCAGTTAAGGAGCATAATGAACTCCTCTCCAAGCAGTTCCTGCTGGGATGCTTTCGCAAAAATCACTCCTGCAGTCATCTGCTTGGAGCGAAACCGCCCCCTAGGAGCATCAAAAGGTCATTCCTGGATTACGTCGGCAACAGAGAAGGAGTTTATAAACTTCATGAAAGAAGTCTCCCCTGAAATAGTTAACAAATATGCTCCCCAAGGGATCGATTGGCAATTTATACCTCCATGTTCTCCACACATGGGCGGACTTTGGGAATCAGCAGTAAAAAGCTTTAAGTCCCATTTAAAGAAAACGGCTGGTAATCATAAATTCAATTATGAGGAGTTTACTACACTACTCACTCGTATTGAAGCCGTATTAAATTCAAGACCTATATCACCACTCTCGCAAGATCCCTCCGATTTCACAGCGCTTACACCAGGTCATTTCCTCAGAGGAGCTCCTCTTCTCGCCATACCTGAGACAGAAGGAGACTCACTCACTTTAATAAATCGATGGGAAAAAATCAAGATTCTCCATCACGAATTCAGCCACAGATGGAAGGAAGACTCCATAAGAGATATCGATAAAACGGCCCAGAAGGAAGCCAATGCAGGAGAATGCGTCATCATACAGGACGAATGCCTTCCTCCAACAGAATGGCGGCTAGGCCGCATTGAAAAGGTTCATCGAGGGTCAGATGGTCACATAAGAGTAGTCGATGTTCGAACACAAACCGGCATATTAACTCGACCAGTCACCAAACTGTGTTTTCTTCCAAACAGCGAAGAACACATTCAAGATAAACCGCAAAATAACTCGAAAAATAATAAATCAATTCCGCAAATTCGAAATTAACCCGCGTTATAATCCGTACACAAAAAATAAATTCAAACAAGCGCGTTGAATATCAACTTATTATACATATACATATGTATAGATATGTAGCTACAACAACTACATTCTAATATTATAAACAAACTCAATTTAATGCAATCTTATATTCCCATAGAAATGGACGTAGAGGAGACCCAAACCACCTCCAACACCGTAAGGTCCGAAATCACTGCACCCAAAGCGTCGGCTGCACCCGTTGCCGCTCCAAGGGCCAATGTTATGCGCCCCCCGCCATCCGCCGCAGCAGTCAGAGAAATAGGAGAAGAGCAGCTAGTAGAGCCACAAGGACCTCCATGTTGCAGCCTGTGCCATCGCCCGCACGCTCTAAAACGATGCACCATCTTCCAAAGCATGAAGCCCGCTCAACGTCAACAGGTTGCAAGGGCTCACGGACATTGCATGACCTGCCTGGCAGATGACCACGCCACCATAGAGTGCTGGGCTGACGGTGCCTGCCACAGGCCGCACCACACTCTGTTCCATAGATTTCCCACACGAGCCAATCACACCAATTCCCGTACCAGACCACGCAGCGATCCTATCCGGCGACGACGACGCACCCAACCAACCACAAGACGTACGCGGCCATCTCCGCCACGCCACGCTCATCGCCAGCAACAACGACGCTCAACAGGGTTGAGCGCTGTACTCAGTACACTACAACAGCTACAAAGGCTCCTAGCCGATTAATTCGCCTAGGGGGGCCGGGATGTTCACATGAGCTATGAGCGTTCTGCAGCATCCCACATCGCATCACCTCACGTCACATCGCATCACGTCACGACACAACACCTCATTACACAACAGTTCACAGCACACACCACTACACACACACACGCATCAAACACAGTACCTGACACCGCTCACTATTACAACACAACAACCACACGATCATCAACGAGACGACTCGGATTAATCTAATATTCACCACCCAAACTATCAAAAGGGATAGATCCGAACGGGATCCCTCTCTTATTCGTTCCATCCGTGAAGAAAGACGGTCGACCCGCAAGTATTCATCCCGCAACCTCCGCATTTTTTCGATTTGTGACTTCCCGCCAAGTGACGTAGTGACGTGTGTCCCGGATTTCGCCGCAGTGGCAGTGTGAAAACCCATACAACAAAATCATACAATTGTTATATTAATACAAAAAAAGAATACATACAAGTGTATGTACATACATTCAGTTAGTGAAATAAACGAAATAAATTTTGAATACAGATTATGCGATAGAAAGTGCTTTTTAGTTGGCATAAGTATACTATATCGAGTAAGTATACTAGTGTTACACGTTAACAAATAGTGAAGCAGTAATCAATTGGGAAATAATAACAAGCTTAAATCTCGAAATTAATTTTAACGCAGACATGTTATGGAAATTAACCAACATACATAATAAAGGATTCGATGCAATCATTGGACAAAACATATTAAAACCATTACAAGCTGATATGAGAAACGATGCCTTAAAAATTAATAATGAAGTGATAAAATTTATGAATTCCTACCCATATAATTTTAACGAAATTTGTATAGAAAATAGGGATTTACAAATTGAACAATTTACAACAAATCTAAATGAGGAAGAGAAATTTTCAGTTAGTAAGTTAAGAAAAATTACAAAGACATCAGGTCTCCAACACGAGACGATGGAGACCCCAGTATATTCAAAATGGCTAAATGAGATAAGCCAAAAATACAAAAAATTAAAGGTACGGTGACATATACATGTTAATTTACATATACAAAAGAATTGTTTTCTGTTTCAAGAAAAAAAAGGTGCGGTGACAGATACATACTATATATATATAAAAAAAAAAAAAATTTCAAGAAACAAATATATTATAAAAAGAAAAAGTGGTGCATTCACATATACATACACATACATATATATGAAAACCAAAAAATTTCAAAAAAAAAATATATATATATAATAAAATAATTGCGGCATACATATACAATATATAAAAAAAAAAAACAAAAATAAAAACTAAACAGTTTGAAAACCGGACACGAAGCGGTTCCGTACAATAATAACAAAAACGTAACTCCGTGTGTGCAGTTATATAAAACAAACAAAACAAATCAATATATACATAAATACATGTAGGTACATACAATACAGTGTTTAAGACCAAAAACCAAAAAAAAACAAGAAATACGAAAAATCGGGCGCGACATAATTTATCAAAACAAAAACACATCCACACGGGCGCGAAGCTCAATACATGAATAAAACAAAATCGTTGTGAAAAGTACATATTAATAAACGTAATACAAAATATTAAAAAAAAAGATAATAATTACAAATAAAAACCATCGAAGGAAAGCCAAGCAACAAGAGGAAAGTCCACAACACCTAAGACCTACTTATGCTTACATTTGTGTATCTAAACACACAACATTAAAAATCAAAAAAAAATAAATAAATTTCAAGTATTCACTTGACAACATTTTCCGGCAATACCCCTTATACTCAACAGTATGCACAGGATTGCGCAAAAAGTAAGCTAGGGCAATTGCGAAATTTAAAAGAGAAAAGAAAAATAACTAAACCAAACATACATACATATGTATGTATATGCACAATAGTCACCACTTTCATATGTACATACCTATTACATACCGAAACAAAGTGAGAAACAAAATAATGCGACATACACCCACATGTACATATGTATAAACAGCATTACTAAAATTTTACATGTTAACAAAAGTACATACCTGCACTTCAACGATTTTCTATTCCCGCGTTATCCGTACGGCAAATAATATACATACCAATGCCGGTATATACAACGTACATAGGGTACAAAATTAAATTAAAACTTCACAAATTTTACAAAATTTCGAAAAAATAAAGCGGTAAATACGAAATTTAAAAAAAAGCACATACATACGTATTGGTTTTTTCAAGTGTTCACACACACATATATTCAAAGACCAAATTGGCACCTGTCCGGCAATACCCCTTGTTCTTGTTAAAGCACAAGCAAGCAGGATTGCAAACAAAAAAAATAAATAAATTTTTAGCATCTGACGTATGCACATATAGTGCAAACTCATATACAAAGGTCATCAACCTTTTTCTCCTTTTTGCATTATCGCAATTATTTACTAACGAGTACGAAGCATTAAGTAAAATAAAAAAACAAGAACAAACTAGTAGCTAAATACATAAGCACCGGGAATAAGGAAAACGAAATACGCGTTCGTTATTGGATACATTGCGTGTACAACAAAAATAAAAAACTTTTTATCTTAAAGATACGAACGTACTTATTATTATCAGAAGTACACTGAGATTATTTTTTTCTCATATTTTCTATTTTATCATATTATCTAAATGAACGGAGATTCCAAGGAATCTAAATCAACACAATATCTACAAGTACAAAAAATTATTTCTGATGAAAAGAGGCCATTTACACCTGCTGAAGCTACACGCTAAGTTCATTGCTGAGAGTGACAGTTTAATTCGATATTGCACTCGATTTTCATCTTCACCGATTCAAAACAATTCCGAATCGGTATTACAAATCAAAAAAGAAAATCTAGGTCATTTCTGGACACGTCCCCAAGCTGCGTATGACGCAACTGTAGAATCTGACGAATCAGATTTACCTGAAAATTTCAAATCTTCAGCGTATTCCAAATATGAAAACTGCTTAGACCAGCACGAAGAGACGAAAGCTATGATCTCCGATCAATTGAAATTAATTAAAGCAATTACACCTACTCCACAACCGAGAGTAGAGCTGCCACAAGTTCAAAGCCAAGAGGCGAGTTCAGGCATCCACCTCAAGGTGCCCGCATGTGACACTGAAATTTTTCATGGTGGTTATGAACAATGGCCGTCCTTCCGGGACATGTTTACAGTCTACATAAACCATCCAAAATTATCACAAACGCAAAAATTGTATCATCTCCAATACAAAACAAAAGGTTAAGCAGGCGTAATAGTCAAACAGTTCGCTCTTAATGACGAAAATTTCAATTATGCTTGGGAAGCTCTATAAGCTCGTTACGAGAACGAAAGAATATTAGTCGACAAACAAGTCACAATATTAATGAATTTACCAAAAATTCAAAAATAAACAAGTGAAGAATTTATAAAACTTCAATCCACTCTTTCAAATTGACAGTCTGTTCCAGCGACACAGAATATTCCCACAGACAATTGGGACCCCATTCTGGTAAATATATGCACATCCGCATTACCAGAAAAATCGTTACTTTTGTGGGAGCAATCGCTCTCATCACGAAGAAAGTGCCCAACATGGCAACAGATGAAAGATTTCTTAATTACCCAGTATGAAATTGCGGAAAGGGTAGACAAAAAAAAAATGGTCAGAACTAAACACGTTCAACACGACCTAAATCGAAGCTTCATTAGACCCCAAGCGAGTAACAACAACAACTTAAATCGTAGTTTTTTCAAAACACAAGCGTTCACATCCGAACAAAACAAACATACGTCATGCGAACTGTGTAAAGGAGGGCACAGGCTGAAATCTTGCGAGAAATTTAAAAAACTAAATATTAACGAAAAAACTTTGTACCAACTGTTTGTCACATGCGCATGCGCTCAAAGATTGCGAAAGCAAATTTAATTGCGTTTACTGCTATAAACTACATAACTCAATGCTTCACATTACAAATTTTTACAGCTTCGCTCAAAATAACAACGCTAATGTTAAAAGAGCTGCGGGATTAGTTGCAACAGCAAATCCCAACTTACAAAATTCCGAAAATTGCCAAGAAGCACCATGCTGCTGAAAGGCTTTAAAAACTCAGACGCTACACAGCGAAAACCAAAGCAGTGTATTATTACCCACAGCAGTGGTCTCCATCCATTGGAGGATGGAGTCATGTGTAGAAGTTCACGCAAGTGAGGAAAGTTCTCTGATCGCCATTCACTTGGGAGTGGCCAGAAACGATTCTTTTACACATGGCTCAAGCAGCTCACTACTTCCGGTCTTTGACCAAGTATTCTCTGGGTAGCCTAAGAACATCCGTTCGAAGGTGAGCTAATGTGCGAAGGCGAAACATTCCCTACATAGGGTTGTGCGCTGGGCTTGGGACCCGCCACGTAAAAACCAATACCAATGAAAAGGAAAACACAGCCTCGGATGAGAGACCCCCCTTTTGATGACGACCATGGCAAACGGAATAAGGACTACGATTTGAGGGCATGCACCTGGAATGTCCGGTCCCTTAATTGGGAAGGTGCCGCTGCCCAGCTGGTTGATGTCCTCGTGAAAATAAAGGCTGACATCACCGCCGTCCAAGAAATGCAATGGACGGGACAAGGACAGAGACGAGTAGGTCCTTGTGACATTTACTACAGTGGCCATATAAAGGAGCGCAAGTTTGGTGTTGGATTCGTGGTGGGAGAGAGACTCCGTCGCCGAGTACTATCATTCACTCCGGTGAATGAACGTCTAGCCACAATCCGCATCAAAACGAGGTTCTTCAACATATCGCTGATTTGCGCCCACGCCCCGACGGAAGAGAAGGACGATGTGACCAAAGATGCCTTCTATGAGCGCTTGGAGCGCGCTTATGAGAGCTGCCCCCGCCACGATGTCAAAATCGTGCTTGGCGACTTTAACGCCAGGGTGGGTAAAGAAGGTATATTTGGCACTATGGTCGGTAAATTCAGCCTCCACGACGAAACATCCCCAAATGGGTTGAGGCTGATTGACTTCACCGGGGCCCGAAATATGGTTATCTGTAGTCCTAGATTCCAGCATAAGAAGATTCATCAAGCTACCTGGCTGTCTCCGGATCGAAAACTACCAACCAGATCGATCATGTTGTGATAGATGGAAGACACGTCTCCAGTGTTTTAGATGTGCGTGCGCTCCGAGGTTCTAACATCGACTCGGACCACTATCTTGTTGCAGCTAAGATTCGCACTCGCCTCTGTGCAGCAAAAAACGCACGCCAACAAACACAAGGAAGGTTCGACGTCGAGAAGCTGCAATCACAACAGACAGCCGAACGATTTTCTACTCGGCTTGCACTCCCGCTCTCTGAGAGCACTAGTCAACAACTCGGTATAAGGGAACTGTGGGACGGCATTTCAAATTCCTTACGTACAGCTGCAACCGAAACCATTGGTTTTCGGAAAGAGCAAAAGAACAGCTGGTACGACGAAGAGTGCCGTGTCGCAGCGGAGAGGAAACAGGCTTCCTACCTCGCCACGTTACGATCGACCACTACACGTGCGGGATGGGATAGATACCGAGAGTTGAAGAGGGAAGCGAGACGCATTTGCAGACAGAAGAAGAAAGAGGCCGAAATGCGTGAGTACGAAGAGCTTGATAAGCTGGCCGACAGGGGTAATGCTCGAAAATTCTACGAAAAAATGCGGCGGCTTACAGAAGGTTTCAAGACCGGAGCATACTCTTGTAGAACCCCCAAAGGTGATCTAGTCACTGATGCCCAGAGCATAGTTAAATTATGGAGGGAACACTTCTCCAGCCTGCCGAATGGCAGTGAACGCACAACACCAGGAGAAGGAGAACCCGATTCCCCAATCGATGACGATGGAGCAGACGTTCCATTACCCGACCATGAAGAAGTTCGAAAAGCAATTGCCCGCCTCAAGAACAACAAAGCGGCAGGGGCCGACGGACTACCGGCCGAGCTATTCAAACACGGCGGCGAAGAACTAATAGGGAGCATGCATCAGCTTCTTTGTAAAATATGGTCGGACGAGAGCATGCCCAACGATTGGAATTTAAGTGTGCTATGCCCAATCCATAAAAAAGGAGACCCCACAATCTGCGCCAACTACCGTGGGATTAGCCTTCTCAACATCGCATATAAGGTTCTATCGAGCGTATTGTGTGAAAGATTAAAGCCCACCGTCAACAAACTGATTGGACCTTATCAGTGTGGCTTCAGACCTGGAAAATCAACAACCGACCAGATATTCACCATGCGCCAAATCTTGGAAAAGACCCGTGAAAGGAGAATCGACACACACCACCTCTTCGTCGATTTCAAAGCTGCTTTCGACAGCACGAAAAGGAGCTGCATTTATGCCGCGATGTCTGAATTTGGTATCCCCGCAAAACTAATACGGCTGTGTAAACTGACGTTGAACAACACCAAAAGCTCCGTCAGGATCGGGAAGTACCTCTCCGAGCCGTTCGATACCAAACGAGGTTTCAGACAAGGCGACTCCCTATCGTGCGACTTCTTCAACCTGCTCCTGGAGAAAATTGTTCGAGCTGCAGAACTAAACAGAGAAGGTACCATCTTCTATAAGAGTGTACAGCTGCTGGCGTATGCCGACGATATTGATATCATCGGCCTCAACACCCGCGCCGTTAGTTCTGCTTTCTCTAGGCTGGACAAGGAAGCACAGAAACTGGGTCTGGTAGTGAACGAGGGCAAAACGAAATATCTCCTGTCATCAAACAAACAGTCGTCGCACTCGCGACTTGGCTCTCACGTCACTGTTGACAGTCATAACTTTGAAGTTGTAGATAATTTCGTCTATTTAGGAACCAGCATTAACACCACTAATAATGTCAGCCTGGAAATCCAACGCAGGATTGCTCTTGCCAACAGGTGTTACTTCGGACTGAGTAGGCAATTGAAAAGTAAAGTCCTCTCTCGACGAACAAAAGCTAAACTCTATAAGTCGCTCATAATTCCCGTCCTGCTATATGGTGCAGAGGCTTGGGCGATGACAGCAACCGATGAGTCGACGTTACGAGTTTTCGAGAGAAAAATTCTGCGAAAGATTTATGGTCCTTTGCGCATTGGCCACGGCGAATATCGCATTCGATGGAACGATGAGCTGTACGAGATATACGACGACATTGACTTAGTTCAGCGAATTAAAAGACAGCGGCTACGCTGGCTAGGTCATGTTGTCCGAATGGATGAAAACACTCCAGCTCTGAAAGTATTCGACGCAGTACCCGCCGGGGAAGCAGTGGAAGAGGAAGACCTCCACTCCGTTGGAAGGACCAAGTGGAGAAGGACCTGGCTTCGCTTGAAATATCCAATTGGTGCCACGCAGCGAAAAGAAGAAACGACTGGCGCGCTGTTGTTAACTCGGCTATAATCGCGTAAGCGGTGTCTACGTCAATTAAGAAGAAGAAGTGGTCTCCATCGAGCACCGAGGAGAACTGTTTAAGCTTAGGACCTTAATAGGCCAAGGATCTCAACGATTATTTATAGCGTCTAGGGCACAAAGTAGGCTGCAACTGCCAACAAAACTTACTAATTTTGAAATTACGGGAATGAGCGGAAGATTAGTACAAAACTCAAACAAAATCTGCCCCATTACCCTTATTTCCCCCCAAGCGGATAAGCGCATACAAGCAGAAGCTATTGTCTTACCGCAACTAAAAAACATGCTTCCAAGCTATCAAAAACACTTCTGGCGCAAAATACCATTTTCGGATGGGTCCTAGGCGGACTAGTTGCGGGCTAGTCACAACAATGACAACTCAAGTTGAGGAAATCTTAAACGAGTACCTTAATACACAACTGAAGAAATTTTGGGAGTTAGAAGAACTCCCCCCCATATCAATCACAACCCCAGAAGATCGATATTGTGAAGATTTTTACAAATCCACAACTACACGATTAGATAATGGTACTACTACCACTAAAGCCCCACACACTCGCCTTGGGTCATTCCCGCACCTCTGCTATCCAACACTTTTTAAGTATGGAAAATAACCTACTTAAAAAAGGCCAGCTAAAACCAGAATACGATAGGGTTTTAGAAGAATACCTCCATTTAGACCACATTGAGGTATGGAAAATAACCTACTTAAAAAGGCCAGCTAAAACCAGAATACGATAGGGTTTTAGAAGAATACCTCCATTTAGACCACATTGAGGAAGTCGCCCTGGCGAAAAAATTATAAAAAGTAAATTCTATTCATTTTACCTGTCTCATCATGCAGTAATAGCCAGACAAAAAAACTACAAAGGTAAGAGTTGTCTTTAATGCATCAAAATCCTCAAATTCGGGGAATTCCCTAAATGACATTTTATTTACGGGACCCACGGTTCAGCCAGATTTAATGCTCCTCATACTAAATTGGGCCATTTGTAAAAATATACAAATACGTTTTCAATGGGGATGTTGAAAAAATGTATCAACAAATAGTCGTACATAAGGAGGATCAAGATTTTCAGCGAATTATTTTCCGAAAATCTCCCAATAGTCCACTAGGCGACTTTAAATTAAAAACAGTTACCTTTCGCGTAAACGGTGTCCCATACCTAGCCATTCGTACACTCCACGAACTGGCAGAAGACACAAAGTCAGAATTTCCTCTTACAACACCAGTGTTGAAAACACAAACGTATGTAGAAGACATTCTGTCTGGAAGCCATAGTCTTCCATAGGCATACGAGTCACTAGCACAAGTGACACAAGCGCTCAATACAGCAGGGTTTCCATT
>NW_026092298.1:0-6029 GCF_024586455.1 Bactrocera neohumeralis | reverse complement strand
TTAGGAAAGCTTTCAACCTATCCTCTATCCCTACAAAAGGCGTGGCAATATTGTTCACAAAGAAATGTAGTTTTTTTAAAAAATTACCTTTTTTTTTCAACCTTGTAAACGCTCTAGCGGCTAAAGTATTTGACGTGGGTGGGTCAAATAGAATTCACGGGTTAGATAATTTGAAGAATTTTTAGGGAAGCCTTCAATATTCTTCCGAAAAAATGCATTTAGAAAAATTTCGTACTGTTGTATTTAGGCAAAAAAAAAATTTCTTGTATATACACATTTAGGAATCGATATTGAGTTGCTTCAAACCATTAGTTTAACATATTTAAGCTAATTTACCATAACGGCAGTGCATTTAGAAAAATTTCGTAATCTTATATTTGGGTATAAAGTCGATTTTCATGTATATAGGCACTTAGGAATCGATATTGAGTTGCTTCAAATCATTAGTTTAACATATTTAAGTAAATTAACTGCCTGCATCTTACTAAAGTTGACATAAATCAATAACGGCAGTGAATTTAAAAAAGTTCCATAACCTTATATTTAGGTATAAAGTCGACTTTCTTGTATATGTACATTTACGCATCGATATTGAGTTGATTCTAATCATTAACTTCACATATTTAAAATAATTAACCTTCTCCACATTACTAAAGTTGACATAAAGGCATAACGGCACTGCATTTAGAAAAATTATATAATATTACATTTAGGTATAAAGCCGATTTTCTTGTATATACGCATTTAGGCATCGATATTGAGTTGCTTGAAATCACTATTTAACATATTTAAGCTAATTAACCTTCTTCATCTTACTGAAGTTGACATAAAGCCATAACGGCAGTGCATTTATTAAAATTCCATAATGTTATATTTAGGTATAAAGTCGATTTTCTTGGATATACACATTTAGGAATCGATATTGTGTTGCTTCAAATCATTAGTTTAACATTATTAAGTAAATTAACTGTCTGCATCTTACTGAAGTTGACATAAAGCCATAACGGCAGTGCATTTAGAAAAGTTCCATAACCTTATATGTATTTAGGAACAAAGTCGACTTTCTTGTATATATACATTTACCAACCGATATTGAGTTGATTCAAATCATTAACTTCACATATTTAATCTTATTGCTGACGCCGCCCCGGCCCAATTTCTTTTGCCACGTCTGTATCGGCAGAGCAATATTTTCTTTTATTCTTTTTTCGAAGTTTTTATTCGATCGCAACTAAACTTTAACTAGTAAAAAAGTTGCGCGCTCTCTTCCTTTGCGACAGCCTAGCGATACAGACGTGGTAAGTGTGTTTCCAATTTATTATATTTAAATACATATATTATAAGAAACGTTTTGTTTTGTATTTACCATTTTGTGGAATCATTTGCGCCGATCATTTCCCCACGGCCAACCCCGTCCTTCGAGCCGTATAACAAGTAACAAGTTCATTTTTTTTTTTTAAGTGAAAGTGCATAATTTGCCCAATTTAGCAACACGCAACATATTTTGGATTTGTGCTCTGCAAGCTATATAGCATAGATTGCTTAATTTATGCATAATTTATGTACAAAACCTATTGTGTTGTGTGAAGTGGAGACCAAAACTTATTTTTGGCACTCTACCCACAAAATCAACGCACAAGACTGCAGGTAGTATTGTACTTCATTTAAGTACAACTATAAATGCACCTGGCATATGCACTGATTGTTTCACTTTACATACATATACAAAAAAAACACTGTTATTCGAAAAAAATTATAAATTTCTTGGACGCACAAACATCGTCTGGAGCGTCAACAATCTCTCTCGGTTTGTTGTTTTTTCTTGTGATTAATTTGAGTCTAGTCGCTCAACTCTGCCGTTCCATATATTGCTCGAATAGCAGTAAAGACAAGCAGCAATAACGCAGCTGCAGTTTCGCGAGTGCAAAAAACAAAAAACAAAAACAAGTGAAGTGAGTGATACTAAAAAGTAGAAAAAGTGAAGTGAGCGATGGCAAGAAAGCCAAGCAGCAAAGGCAAAGACGCACAGGCAAAGCAGCAAAGTGAAGCAGCACAGGCAAAGCAGCAAAGGGAGAGCAGCAAAGGCAAAGCAGCGCACCAGCCATACCAGAAGAACAGCAAGAAAACAGATAGTGTAGTGTTAAATTAAGTAACCCCGTGAACAAAGTGAAAGTGAATACTGGATATAAATCAAATAAGTGCTTGTGAATTTTATTTGTATTTGTATTTGGATTCAAATAAAGCAACTAAACGCAAATCTATTTTTGTTTGTGTACATAGTCAAAGACTAGGCTTGCAAGTGCATTGGGACGATTACCCAGCAAGCACATTGAAATTAAATTTGAACGAAGAAAATACTTTGTCAAATTAATTAATTTTTTTTGTTCTTTCGAAAATTCACGCTTCACAAAGAAACAACGCACTACTTATCAACAACTTAATTTTTAGTTTGTCCGTGTGTGCTTCTGTAACTTTTGAACTTTTATATTTTATTATCAATTATCAAATATTTTTTAAATTTTCATTTCAAAGTTTTAGATCCGATTCTGTGCAACATTTTTGCAGTTCCGGTTCAATTTTCGAAACAATGGAATCCATCAGAGCCTTTACCACGGCTGCAGACGCTCTACTAGAGTTTGAGGAGTCTTTTACTCCAACAGCAAACAACCAAAGTGCCTACTCTCTTAAAGTACAGCAAGCTGAACTGAAATCTCTGTGGGCAGAGGTAAAGTCAGAATACAAGGTGTGTTTGCCAAAAGTGGATCCTTCCGACACAAGCTCAATTGACGACATTAAGCTTAAATATTCAAGCTGTTACCACGCTTATATGTGTTGCGCGGCCTTGATGGGCGAACACATGCACAACCTCACAGCGTTCAACCAAAACTCAACTTCAAATTCAACGGTGATTCAACCTGAACGGTTACAAAAAACGGTAGAACCCGTGAGGTATACCATCAACTTACCGCCATGTGATACCGAAATATTTCGTGGCGATATTTTACAATGGCCCTCATTTCGGGATTTATTTGCCGCCATTTATGGGAATAACCCAAAGCTATCTCCAGTGGAAAAGTTATTCCATTAGAATCAAAAAACGCGAGGTGATGCAAAAGCTATCGTTTCGAAAGCGCCACTGATGAATGACGGATTCGCATTGGCTTGGAATAATTTGTTGTGTAGGTATGAAAACAAGCGAGTGCTTGTCAACACACAATTAAATTTATTGTTCAAGCTCCCGCACATTTCAACAGAATCTGAGACCGAACTCAGAAATTTACAGCGGGAAATTAATACCTGCATTTTAGCTTTACAAATACCTTGCATCAATGTAGATAGCTGGGATGCCATATTTACGTATTTGTGTTCTATCCGACTACCGGACTATACACTGTTGCTTTGGGAACAATCTCTGGATTCGGATTCAGAGATCCCAAAATGGGTTGTGTTAGACAAGTTTCTAACCAAACGGGTTAAAACGCTTGAGAGAGTATCAAACCTCAAAGGCGATTTGGGTACTCAACCCAAGATTAAGTCGGCTGATGGTGAAGATCGGATACCAACCTTGCAGTCAACGATTGGATCCAAACCCATCAATTCCCATCACGCCAAAACAAGCAATATTAAATGTAAACTGTGCTCATCTCAATCGCACATTTTGAGAACTTGTCAAAGATTCATTGAGATGCAGCCTAATGCACGATTAAATACTGTCAGAAAACTCAACGTCTGCTTAAATTGTTTATCGGACTCACATGAAATCAAAAATTGTAAAAGTATGTTTAATCGTAATAAATATAAACAGAGATATCACTCTATGATTCACCGGGATCAGAGTGAGGATATAGCTCAGATATCTGACAGCACAGACTCTACTGAGATTTCTACTAAATCTCATGTGACCTCTATTAAGGCCATAATATCAAATGTGCCTACCAGTCGAAGCATACTCTTTGGTACAGCCATGGTGACCATATGTTACAACGAGAGCACCATCCAGGTCAATTAACTCTTCAATTTTAAAAAGGTTTGCCCAATATCCCCTTTGCAGATAATAATTTCTATACGAGTCAAAAGGTTGACTTGTTGATTGGAGCGGATCTTTACCCGAAAATCATTCTAAATGGGGTAAAATCGAAAATCTTCGGATCCCTCGTTGCACAAAGTACACGAGCGAGCACCGTGTTCCACCACCCGAATTATCACATATGTTTAGGTACAATACACAGAGAAAAATATGGCTAATAAAAATAAAAAGATTGTCTCTATGATCAGTTGCAGGGACCAAGAAGAGGACAGAAGTCAAAGACGAAGATATTTTCATAGAGATTGCTTCTTATTTATATGTGGGAAATCTTCTTATTTTTAATTATTATTTTTATTTAACGAGAGTATTATAGTTTTGTTCACATAACGGTTGTTTGTAAGTCCTAAAACTAAAAGAGTCAGATATAGGGTTATATATACCAAAGTGATCAGGGCGACATTTGGGAAGAAATACGGATGTCTGTCTGTCCGTCCGTCCGTCTGTCCGACCGTCCGTCTGTCCGTCCGTCCGTGCAAGCTGTAACTTGAGTAAAAATTGAGATGTCATGATGAAACTTGGTACACGTATTCCTTGGCTCCATAAGAAGGCTAAGTTCGAAGATGGGCAAAATCGGCCCACTGCCACGCCCACAAAATGGCGGAAACCGAAAACCTATAAAGTGTCATAACTAAGCCATAAATAAAGATATTAAAGTGAAATTTGGCACAAACGATCGCATTAGGGAGGGGCATATTTGGACGCAATTGTTTTGGAAAAGTGGGCGTGGCCCCGCCCCCTACTAAGTTTTTTGTACATATCTCGGAAACTACTATAGCCACGTCAACCAAAGTCTACAGAGTCGTTTTCTTCAGGTATTTCCATATACGGTTCAAAAATGGAAGAAATCGGATAATAACCACGCCCACCTCCCATACAAAGGTTATGTTCAAAATCACTAAAAGTGCGTGAACCGACTAACAAAAAACGTCAGAAACATTAAATTTTACGGAAGAAGTGGCAGAAGAAAGTTGCACCCAGGCTTTTTTTAAAAATTGAAAATGGGCGTGGCGCCGCCCACTTATGGACCAAGAACCATATCTCAGGAGCTACTAGACCGATTTCAATGAAATTCGGTATATAATATTTTCTTAACACCCTGATGACATGTACGAAATATGGGTGAAATCGGTTCGCAACCACGCCTTCTTCCAATATAAAGCTATTTTGAATTCCATCTGATGCCTTCTCTGTATAATACGAGTATAAACATTAGGAATCAATGATGATAGCGGAATAAAACTTTACAAAAATACGGTATTTGAAAAATATGTAAATGACGTATTATGAAATCTCGATTATCACTTTACCATGCGAGAGTATAAAATGTTCGGTGACACCCGAACTTAGCCCTTCCTTAATTGTTATTTAAAAGTTTATCTGCTTAAAATAATGAGAAAACTTCTTGTTCGATAAATTCTATCTAAATGTAGGAGAAGGCGGTAAGAAGAGAAGGGAAGCGTACCGTTGCAAGTTCCATTGATTTCTTTTGACATCTTTTTTCCATACTCTTGAATTCAAAGATTAACTGAAGCGTATGAAAGAAAATAGAAAACAAAAACGAAATGTAAATCACTATAAGCAACAATAACATAATGATATGTATTGAGCACGCAACCATAACATACATTATACGCGTCGAAGTGCACGGGATGGCCCGACGCGTGTCTTATAAAAATTGTGACAAGTTTGTAAAATGGATATATTCAGTTCGGATGAAAATAGTAACGCTCCTTGCACATTAGATACAATTGAAACGCTGCCCATTTTTAAATCATTTCATGGGAGTTAAATGATGATATTTGCTCCATTCTTGTGGACTACGGAGTGACATCAACGATAATTTTAACAAAAATGGATTGGGAAGATATCGACTGTTTATTTGAATAGCTTTCAACAAAATTTGGCGAATGCATCGTTTAAAACGGATTGAGAAGGAAAAAGG
>NW_026092297.1:0-3183 GCF_024586455.1 Bactrocera neohumeralis | reverse complement strand
TTGAGTTGTTTTAAATCATTAATTTAACATCTTTAAGTTAATTTACCTTCTTCATCTTACTGAAGTTGACATAAAACCATAACGGCAGTGCATTTGGAAGAATTTGACAATCTTATATTCAGGTATAAAGTCGATTTTCTTGTATATACACATTAAGCAGTCGATATTGATTTGCTTTAAATCATTAATTTAACATCTTTAAGTTAATTAACCTTCTTCATCTTACTGAATTTGACATAAAGCCATAACGGCAGTGCATTTGGAAGAATTCGACAATCTTATATTCAGGTATAAAGTCGATTTGCTTGTATATACACATTAAGCAGTCGATATTGAGTTGCTTTAAATCATTAATTTAACATCTTTAAGTTAATTAACCTTCTTCATCTTACTGAAGTTGACATAAAGCCATAACGGCAATGCATTTGGAAGAATTCGACAATCTTATATTCAGGTATAAGGTCGATCTTCTTGTATATACACCTTTAGCAGTCGATATTGAGTTGCTTTAAATCATTAATTTAACATCTTTAAGTTAATTAACCTTCTTCATCTTACTGAATTTGACATAAAGCCATAACGGCAGAGTATTTGGAAGAATTCGACAATCTTATATTCAGGTATAAAGTCGATTTTCTTGTATATACACATTTAGCAGTCGATATTGAGTTGCTTTAAATCATTAATTTAACATCTTTAAGTTAATTAACCTTCTTCATATTACTGAAGTTGACATAAAACCATAACGGCAGTGCATTTGGAAGAATTCGACAATCTTATATTCAGGTAAAAGTCGATTTTCTTGTATATACACATTTAGCAGTCGATATTGAGTTGCTTTAAATCATTAATTTAACATCTTTAAGTTAATTAACCTTCTTCATCTTACTGAAGTTGACATAAGGCCATAACGGCAGTGCATTTCCAAGAATTCGACAATCTTATATTCAGGTATAAAGTCCATTTTCTTGTATATACACATTAAGCAGTCGATATTGAGTTGCTTTAAATCATTAGTTTAACATATTTAAGTTAATTTACCTTCTTCATCTTACTGAAGTTGACATAAAGACATAACGGCAGAGCATTTGGAAGAATTCGACAATCTTATATTCAGGTATAAAGTCGATTTTCTTGTATATACACATTTAGCAGTCGATATTGAGTTGCTTTAAATCATTAATTTAACATATTTAAGTTAATTTACCTTCTTCATCTTACTGAAGTTGACATAAGGATATAACGGCAGTGCATTTGGAAGAAGTCGACAAACTTATATTCAGGTATAAAGTCCATTTTCTTGTATATACACATTAAGCAGTCGATATTGAGTTGCTTTAAATCATTAATTTAACATCTTTAAGTTAATTTACCTTCTTCATCTTATTGAAGTTGACATAAAGCCATAACGGCAGAACCTTTGGAAGAATTCGACAAACTTATATTCACGTATAAAGTCGATTTTCTTGTATATACACATTTAGCAGTCGATATTGAATTGCCTTAAATCGTTAATTTAACATAATTAAGTTAATTAACCTTCTTCATCTTACTGAAGTTGACATAAATCCATAACGGCAGTGTCTTTGGAAGAATTCGACAATCTTATGTTCAAGTATAAAGTCGATTTTCTTGAATATACACATTCAGCAGTCGATATTGAGTTGCTTTAAATCATTAATTTAACATCTCTAAGTTAATTTACCTTCTTCATCTTATTGAAGTTGACATAAAGCCATATCGCAGTGAATTTGGAAGAACTCGACAATCTTATATTCAGGTAAAAAGTCCATTTTCTTGTATATACACATTAAGCAGTCGATATTGAGTTGCTTTAAATCATGAATTTAACATCTTTAAGTTAATTTACCTTCTTCATCTTACTGAAGTTGACAAAAAGCCATAACGGCAATGCATTTGGAAGAATTCGACAAACTTATATTCACGTATAAAGTCGATTTTCTTGTATATACACATTAAGCAGTCGATATTGAGTTGCTTTAAATCATTAATTTAACATCTTTAAGTTAATTAACCTTCTTCATCTTATTGAAGTTGACATAAAGCCATAACGGCAGTGCACTTGGAAGAATTCGACAATCTTATATTCAGGTATAAAGTCGATTTTCTTGTATATACAAATTAAGCATTCGATATTGAGTTGCTTTAAATCATTAACTTTAACATATTTAAGTTAATTTACCTTCTTCATCTTACTGAAGTTAACATAAAGCCATAACGGCAGTGCATTTGGAAGAACTCCACAATCCTATATTAAGGCATAAAGTCGATTTTCTTGTATATACACCTTTAGCAGTCGATATTGAGTTGCCTTAAATCATTAATTTAACATCTTTAAGTTAATTTACCTTCTTCATCTTACTGAAGTTGACATAAAGCCATAACGGCAATGCATTTGGAAGAATTCGACAATCTTATATTCAGGTATAAAGTCCATTTTCTTGTATATACACATTAAGCAGTCGATATTGAATTGCTTTAATTCATTAATTTAACATCTTTAAGATAATGAACCTTCTTCATCTTACTGAAGTTGACATAAAGTCATAACGGTAGTGCATTTGGGAGAATTTGACAATCTTATATTCAGGTATAAAGTCCATTTTCTTGTATATACACATTAAGTAGTCGATATTGAGTTGCTTTAAATCATTACTTTAACATATTTAAGTTAATTTACCTTCTTCATCTTACTGAAGTTGACATAAAGCCATAACGGCAGTGCATTTGGAAGAATTCGATAATCTCATATTCAGGTATAAAGTCGATTTTCTTGTATATACACATTTAGCAGTCGATATTGAGTTGCTTTTAAATCATTTATTTAACATCTTTAAGTTAATTTACCTTCTTCATCTTATTGAAGTTGACATAAAGCCATAACGGCAATGCATTTGGAAGAATTCGATAATCTCATATTCAGGTATAAAGTCCATTTTCTTGTATATACACATTAAGCAGTCGATATTGAGTTGCTTTAAATCATTAATTTAACATCTTTAAGTTAATTTACCTTCTTCATCTTACTGAAGTTGACATAAAACCATAACGGCAGTGCATTTGGGAGAATTCGATAAACTCATATTCAGGTAAAAAGTCGATTTTCTTGTATATACACATTTAGCAGTCTATATTGAGTTGCTTTAAATCATTTATTTAACA
>NW_026092296.1:0-4492 GCF_024586455.1 Bactrocera neohumeralis | reverse complement strand
CAAGATGAAGAATGTTAATTATCTTAAATATTTGATGTTAATGATTTGAAGCAACTCAATATCGACTGCTAAATGTGTATATACAAGTAAATCGAATTTATACCTGAATATAAGATTGTCGAATTCTTCCAAATGCATTGCCGTTATGGCTTTATGTCAACTTCAGCAAGATGAAGAAGGTTAATTATCTAAAATATTTGATGTTAATGATTTGAAGCAACTCAATATCGACTGCTAAATGTGTATATACAAGTAAATCGAATTTATACCTGAATATAAGATTGTCGAATTTTTCCAACTGCACTGCCGTTATGGCTTTATGCCAACTTCAGCAAGATGAAGAATGTTAATTATCTTAAATATTTGATGTTAATGATTCGAAGCAACTCAATATCGACTGCTAAATGTGTATATACAAGTAAATCGACTTTATACCTGAATATAAGATTGTCGAATTCTTCCAAATGCACTGCCGTTATGGCTTTATGTCAACTTCAGCAAGATGAAGAAGGTTAATTAACTTAAATATTTGATGTTAATGATTTGAAGCAACTCAATATCGACTGCTAAATGTGTATATACAAGAAAATCTACTTTATACCTGAATATAAAATTGTCGAATTCTTCCAAATGCACTGCCGTTATGGCTTTATGTCAACTTCAGCAAGATGAAGAAGGCTAATTAACTTAAATATTTGATGTTAATGATTTGAAGCAACTCAATATCGACTGCTAAATGTGTATATACAAGCAAATCGAATTTATACCTGAATATAAGATTGTCGAATTCTTCCAACTGCACTGCCGTTATGGCTTTATGCCAACTTCAGCAAGATGAAGAATGTTAATTATCTTAAATATTTTATGTTAATGATTTGAAGCAACTAAATATTGACTGCTAAATGTGTATATAGAAGAAAATCGACTTTATACCTGAATATAAGATTGTCGAATTCTTCCAAATGCACTGCCGTTATGACTTTATGCCAACTTCAGCAAGATGAAGAAGGTTAATTATCTAAAATATTTGATGTTAATGATTTGAAGCAACTCAATATCGAATGCTAAATGTGTATATACAAGCAAATCGACTTTATACCTGAATATAAAATTGAATTCTTCCAAATGCGAATTCTTCCAAATGCACTGCCGTTATGGCTTTATGTCAACTTTGGTAGGATGAAGAAGGCTAATTAACTTAAATTAGTTACAATAATGATTTAAAGCAAGTCAATATCGACTACTAAATGTGTATATAAAAGAAAATCGACTTTATACCTGAATATAAGATTGTCGAATTCTTCCAAATGCACTGCCGTTATGGCTTTATGTCAACCTCAGCAAGATGAAGAAGGTTAATTAACTAAAATATTTGATGTTAATGATTTGAAGCAACTCAATATCGACTGCTAAATGTGTATATACAAGAAAATCGACTTTATACCTGAATATAAGATTGTCGAATTCTTCCAAATGCACTGCCGTTATGGCTTTATGTCAACTTCAGGTAAGATGAAGAAGGCTAATTAACTTAAATATTTGATGTTAATGATTTGAAGCAACTCAATATCGACTGCTAAATGTGTATATACAAGAAAATCGACTTTATACCTGAATATAAAATTGTCGAATTCTTCCAAATGCACTGCCGTTATGGCTTTATGCCAACTTCAGCAAGATGAAGAATGTTAATTATCTTAAATATTTGATGTTTATGATTTGAAACAACTAAATATTGACTGCTAAATGTGTATATACAAGAAAATCGACTTTATACCTGAATGTAAGATTGTCGAATTCTTGCAAATGCACTGCCGTTATGACTTTATGCCAACTTCAGCAAGATGAAGAAGGTCAATTATCTAAAATATTTGATGTTAATGATTTGAACCAACTCAATATCGACTGCTAAATGTGTATATACAACCAAATCGAATTTATACCTGAATATAAGATTGTCGAATTCTTCCAAATGCACTGCCGTTATGGCTTTATGTCAACTTTGGTAAGATGAAGAAAGTTAATTAACTTAAATATTTGATGTTAATGATTTGAAGCAACTCAATATCGACTGCTAAATGTGTATATACAAGAAAATCGACTTTATACCTGAATATAAGATTGTCGAATTCTTCCAAATGCACTGCCGTTATGGCTTTATGTCAACTTCAGCAAGATGAAGAAGGTTAATTAACTTAAATATTTGATGTTAATGATTTGAAGAAGCTCAATATCGACTGCTAAATGTATAAATACAAGTAAACCTACTTTATACCTGAATATAAAATTGTCGAATTCTTCCAAATGCACTGCCGTTATGGCTTTATCTCAACTTCAGGAAGATGAAGAAGGCTAATTAACTTAAATATTTGATGTTAATGATTTGAAGCATCTCAATATCGACTGCTAAATGTGTATATACAAGTAAATCGAATTTATACCTGAATATAAGATTGTCGAATTTTTCCAACTGCACTGCCGTTATGGCTTTATGCCAACTTCAGCAAGATGAAGAATGTTAATTATCTTAAATATTTGATGTTAATGATTCGAAGCAACTCAATATCGACTGCTAAATGTGTATATACAAGTAAATCGACTTTATACCTGAATATAAAATTGTCGAATTCTTCCAAATGCACTGCCGTTATGGCTTTATGTCAACTTCAGCAAGATGAAGAAGGCTAATTAACTTAAATATTTGATGTTAATGATTTGAAGCAACTCAATATCGACTGCTAAATGTGTATATACAAGTAAATCGAATTTATACCTGAATATAAGATTGTCGAATTTTTCCAACTGCACTGCCGTTATGGCTTTATGCCAACTTCAGCAAGATGAAGAATGTTAATTATCTTAAATATTTGATGTTAATGATTTGAAGCAACTCAATATCGACTGCTAAATGTGTATATACAAGTAAATCGAATTTATACCTGAATAGAAGATTGTTGAATTTTTCCAACTGCACTGCCGTTATGGCTTAATGTGAACTTCAGCAAGATGAAGAAGGTTAATTATCTAAAATATTTGATGTTAATGATTTGAAGCAACTCAATATCGACTGCTAAATGTGTATATACAAGCAAATCGACTTTATACCTGAATATAAAAATGTCGAATTCTTCCAAATGCACTGCCGTTATGGCTTTATGTCAACTTTGGTAAGATGAAGAAGGCTAATTAACTTAAATTATTTACAATAATGATTTAAAGCAACTCAATATCGACTGCTAAATGTGTATATACAAGTAAATCGAATTTATACCTGAATATAAGATTGTCGAATTTTTCCAACTGCACTGCCGTTATGGCTTTATGTCAACTTCAGCAAGATGAAGAAGGTTAATTATCTTAAATATTTGATGTTAATGATTTGAAGCAAGTCAATATCGACTGCTAAATGTTTATATACAAGTAAATCGACTTTATACCTGAATATAAGATTGTCGAATTCTTCCAAATGCACTGTCGTTATGGCTTTATGCCAACTATAGCAAGATGAAGAATGTTACTTATCTTAAATATTTGATGTTAATGATTTGAAGCAACTCAATATCGACTGCTAAATGTGTATATACAAGTAAATCGAATTTATACCTGAATATAAGATTGTCGAATTCTTCCAAATGCACTGCCGTTATGGCTTTATGTCAACTTCAGCAAGATGAAGAAGGTTGATTATCTTAAATATTTGATGTCAACTCAATATCAGCTAAATGTGTATATAAGAAAATCGACTTTATACCTGAATATAAGATTGTCTTAAATGCATTTATGATGTCAACTTCAGTGAAGAAGGTAATTATCTTAAATATTTGATGTTAATGATTTGAAGCAACTCAATATCGACTGCTAAATGTGTATATACAAGTAAATCGACTTTATACCTGAATATAAGATTGTCGAATTCTTCCAAATGCACTGCCGTTATGGCTTTATGTCAACTTCAGCAAGATGAAGAAGGTTAATTATCTTAAATATTTGATGTTAGTGATTTGAAGCAACTCAATATTGACTGCTAAATGTGTATATACAAGTAAATCGACTTTATACCTGAATATAAGATTGTCGAATTCTTCCAAATGCACTGCCGTTATGGCTTTATGTCAACTTCAGCAAGATGAAGAAGGTTAATTAACTTAAATATTTGATGTTAATGATTTGAAGCAACTCAATACCGACTGCTGCCTGTGTATATACAAGTAAATCGAATTTATACCTGAATATAAGATTGTCGAATTTTTCCAACTGCACTGCCGTTATGGCTTTATGCCAACTTCAGCAAGATGAAGAATGTTAATTATCTTAAATATTTGATGTTAATGATTTGAAGCAACTCAATATCGACTGCTAAATGTGTATATACAAGTAAATCGAATTTATACCTGAATATAAGATTGTCGAATTCTTCCAAATGCATGCCGTTATGGCTTTATGTCAACTTCAGCAAGATGAAGAAGGTTAATTATCTAAAATATTTGATGTT
>NW_026092295.1:0-12185 GCF_024586455.1 Bactrocera neohumeralis | reverse complement strand
TTAATTACTATAAACCCAAAACGCAGGCATTGGAAAACCCATTTTTTTACATTTGGGTAAAAAACCGATTTTCTTTCCTTGTACAAAATTTTAGAAATCCTATAAAGGTTGCTTCAAATTTTTAAAATTACATAAAAAATTTTTTTTAAACCCTTTTCATCTTACTAAATTTTAAAATAAATGCGGGTTTTTGGAAAATTTCCAAATTTTACATTTGGGGAAAAAACCCCTTTTTTCTTGAATTTTTAAGCACTTTTGGAAATCCAAACAAATTGTTTAAAATCTTAAAATTAACATATTAAATTTAAATTTAACCCTTCCTCTTCATTTTACAAATTTGGGCTTTAAAGCCAAAAGGGCAGGCTTTTGGGAAAAAAAACCCATTTTTTTTACATTTGAAAAACTGATTTTTTTAAATTACACATTTGGGAAATTTTAAAGTTGATTCAAAATTAAAATTTCAAAAATTAAAGTTAATAATTTTTTCCATCCCCCAAGTTATACCTTTACATTTAGGTATAAAACCGACATTTAGAAATCCATATAAAGTTGTTTAAATTATTAAATTCACATATTAAAGTTAATTAACTATCACCATCTTAATTAGGTTAACATAACCCCTTAACGACAGTGCAATTGGAAAAAATTCCACAATTTTGCATTTAGGTATAAAACCGATTTTCTTGCATTTAAACAATTAGAAATCCATATCAAGTTGATTCAAATTATTAAATTCATATATCAAAGTTAATTAACTTTCTTCATCTTACTCAAGTTGACATGATGCCACAACGGCAGTGCATTTGGGAAAAATTTCATAATTTTACATTTATGATGACATAAAGCCATGACCGCAGTGCATTTGAAAAAAGTTCACAATTTTTAATTTAGGTATAAAACTGATTTTCTTGCATATCTTCTTCTTAATTGGCGTAGAAACCGCTTAAGCGATTATAGCCGAGTTAACAACAGCGCGCCAGTCGTTTCTTCTTATCGCTGCGTGGCGCCAATTGGATATTCCAAGCGAAGCCAGGTCCTTCTCCACTTGGTCCTTCCAACGGAGTGGAGGTCTTCTGCTTCCTCTGCTTCCCCCGGCGGGTACTGCGTCGAATATTTTCAGAGCTGGAGTGTTTTCGTCCATCCGGACAACATGACCTAGCCAGCGTAGCCGCTGTCTTTAGAAATTCGCTGAACTATGTCGATGTCGTCGTATATCTCGTACAGCTCATCGTTCCATCGAATGCGGTATTCGCCGTGGCTAACGCGCAAAGGACCATAAATCTTTCGCAGAACTTTTCTCTCGAAAACTCGCAACGTCGACTCATCCGTTGTTGACATCGTCCAAGACTCTGCACCATACAGCAGGACGGGAATTATGAGTGACTTATAGAGTTTGGTTTTTGTTTGTCGAGAGAGGACTTTGCTTCTCAATTGCTTACTCAGTCCGAAGTAGCACCTGTTGGCAAGAGTTATCCTGCGTTGGATTTCTAGGCTGACATTGTTGGTGGTGTTTACGCTGGTTCCAAGATAGACGAAATTATCTACGACTTCAAAGTTATGACTGTCAACAGTGACGTGAGAGCCAAGTCGCGAATGCGACGACTGTTTGTTTGATGACAGGAGATATTTCGTCTTGCCCTCGTTCACTGCCAGACCCATTTTCTGTGCTTCCTTGTCCAGCCTGGAGAAAGCAGAACTAACGGCGCGGGTGTTGAGGCCGATGATATCAATATCATCGGCATACGCCAACAGCTGTACACTCTTATAGAAGATGGTACCTTCTCTATTTAGTTCTGCGGCTCGAACTATTTTCTCCAAAAGCAGGTTGAAAAAGTCGCACGATAGGGAATCGCCATGTCTGAAACCTCGTTTGGTATCGAACGGCTCGGAGAGGTCCTTCCCGATCCTGACGGAGCTTTTGGTGTTACTCAACGTCAGTTTACACAGCCGTATTAGTTTTGCGGGGATACCAAATTCAGACATCGCGGCATAAAGGCAGCTCCTTTTCGTGCTGTCGAAAGCAGCTTTGAAATCGACGAAGAGGTGGTGTGTGTCGATTCTCCTTTCACGGGTCTTTTCCAAGATTTGGCGCATGATGAATATCTGGTCGGTTGTTGATTTGCCAGGTCTAAAGCCACACTGATAAGGTCCAATCAGTTTGTTGACGGTGGGCTTTAATCTTTCACACAATACGCTCGATAGAACCTTATATGCGATGTTGAGGAGGCTAATCCCACGGTAGTTGGCGCAGATTGTGGGGTCTCCTTTTTTATGGATTGGGCATAGCACACTTAAATTCCAATCGTTGGGCATGCTTTCGTCCGACCATATTTTACAAAGAAGCTGATGCATGCTCCTTATCAGTTCTTCGCCGCCGTGTTTGAATAGCTCGGCCGGCAATCCGTCGGCCCCTGCCGCTTTGTTGTTCTTCAGGCGGGCAATTGCTATTCGAAGTTCTTCATGGTCGGGTAATGGAACGTCTGCTCCATCGTCATCGATTGAGGAATCGGGTTCTCCTTCTCCTGGTGTTGTGCGTTCACTGCCATTCAGCAGGCTGGAGAAGTGTTCCCTCCATAATTTAAGTATGCTCTGGGCATCAGTGACTAGATCACCTTTGGGGGTTCTACAGGAATACGCTCCGGTCTTGAAACCTTCCGTAAGCCGCCGCATTTTTTCGTAGAATTTTCGAGCATTACCCCTGTCGGCCAGCTTATCAAGCTCTTCGTACTCACGCATTTCAGCCTCTTTCTTCTTCTGTCTACAAATGCGTCTGGCTTCCCTCTTCAACTCTCGGTATCTATCCCATCCCGCACGTGTAGTGGTCGATCGTAACGTTGCGAGGTAGGCAGCCTGTTTTCTCTCCGCTGCGACACGGCACTCCTCGTCGTACCAGCTGTTCTTTTGCACTTTCCGAAAACCAATGGTTTCGGTTGCAGCTGTACGTAAGGAGTTTGAAATGCCGTCCCACAGTTCCATTATCCCGAGTTGTTGACGAGTGCTCTCAGAGAGCAGGAGTGCAAGCCGAGTAGAAAATCGTTCGGCTGTCTGTTGTGATTGCAGCTTCTCGACGTCGAACCTTCCTTGTGTTTGGTGGCGCGCGTTTTTTGCTGCACAGAGGCGGGTGCGAATCTTAGCTGCAACAAGATAGTGGTCCGAGTCGATGTTAGGACCTCGGAGCGCACGCACATCTAAAACACTGGAGACGTGTCTTCCGTCTATCACAACATGATCGATCTGGTTGGTAGTTTTTCGATCCGGAGACAGCCAGGTAGCTTGATGAATCTTCTTATGCTGGAATCTAGTACTACAGATAACCATATTTCGGGCCCCGCGAAGTCAATCAGCCTCAACCCATTAGGGGATGTTTCGTCGTGGAGGCCGAATTTACCAACCGTAGTGCCAAAGACACCTTCTTTGCCCACCCTGGCGTTAAAATCGCCAAGCATGATTTTGAAATCGTAGCGGGGCAGCCTTCATAAGAGCGCTCCAAGCACTCATAAAAGGCTTCTTTGGTCACATCGTCCTTCTCTTCCGTCGGGGCGTGGGCGCAAATCAGCGATATGTTGAAGAACCTCGCTTTGATGCGGATTGTGGCTAGACGTTCATTCACCGCAGTGAATGATAGTACTCGGCGACGGAGTCTCTCTCCCACCATGAATCCTACACCAAACTTGCGCTCCTTTATATGGCCACTGTAGTAAATGTCACAAGGACCTACTCGTCTCTGTCCTTGTCCCGTCCATCGCATTTCTTGGACGGCGGTTATGTCAGCCTTTGTCTTTACGAGGACATCAACCAGCTGGGCAGCAGCTTAGGTATAAAACTGATTTTCTTGAATATACACATTTAGAAATCCATATCAAGTTGATTCAAATTATTAAATTCACTTATTAAAGTTAATTAACTTTCTTCATCTTTCTAAAGTTGGCATAAAGCCATAACGGCAGTTCATTTGGAAAAATTCCATAATTTTACTTTTAGGTATAAAACCGATTTTCTTGGCAGGTACACATTTAGAAATCCATATCAGGTTGCTTCAAATCATTAAATTCACATATTAAAGTTATTAACTTTCTTCATCTTTCTAAAGTTGGCATAATGCCATAACGACAATGCATTTGGAAAAAATTCCATAATTTTACATTTAGGTATAAAACCGACTTTCGTGCATGTACACATTTAGAAATCCATATCAAGTTGCTTCAAATTATTAAATTCACATATTAAAGTTAATTAACTTTCTTCATCTTTCTAAAGTTGGCATAAAGCCATAACGGCAATGCATTTGGAAAAACTCTACAATTTTACATTTAGGTATGAAACCGACTTTCTTGCATATACACATTTAGAAATCCACATCAAGTTGCTTCAAATTATTAAATTCACATATTAAAGTTAATTAACTTTCTTCATCTTTCTAAAGTTGGCATAAAGCCAAAACGGTAGTGCATTTGGAAAAAAATCCATAATTTTACATTTAGGTATAAAACTGATTTTCTTGAATATACACATTTAGAAATCCATATCAAGTTGCTTCAAATTATTAAATTCACATATTAAAGTTAATTAACTTTCTTCATCTTTCTAAAGTTGGCATAAAGCCATAACGGCAGTGCATTTGGAAAAAATTCCATAATTTTACATTTAGGTATAAAACCGATTTTCTTGAATGTACACATTTAGAAATCCATATCAAGTTGCTTCAAATTATTAAATTCACATATTAAAGTTAATTAACTTTCTTCATCTTTCTAAAGTTGGCATAAAGCCATAACGGCAGTGCATTTGGAAAAATTCCATAATTTTACATTTAGGTATAAAACCGACTTTCGTGCATGTTTACATTTAGAAATCCATATCAAGTTGCTTCAAATTATTAAATTCACATATTAAAGTTAATTAACTTTCTTCATCTTTCTAAAGTTGGCATAAAGCCATAACGACAATGCATTTGGAAAAAATTCCATAATTTTACATTTAGGTATAAAACTGATTTTCTTGAATATACACATTTAGAAATCCATATCAAGTTGCTTCAAATTATTAAATTCACATATTAAAGTTAATTAACTTTCTTCATCTTTCTAAAGTTGGCATAAAGCCATAACGGCAATGCATTTGGAAAAAATTCCATAATTTTACATTTAGGTATAAAACCGACTTTCTTGCATGTACACATTTAGAAATCCATATCAAGTTGCTTCAAATTATTAAATTCACATATTAAAGTTAATTAACTTTCTTCATCTTTCTAAAGTTGGCATAAAGCCATAACGGCAGTGCATTTGGAAAAAATTCCATAATTTTACATTTAGGTATAAAACCGACTTTCTTGCATGTACACATTTAGAAATCCATATCAAGTTGCTTCAAATTATTAAATTCACATATTAAAGTTAATTAACTTTCTTCATCTTTCTAAAGTTGGCATAAAGCCATAACGGCAGTGCATTTGGAAAAAATTCCATAATTTAACATTTAGGTATAAAACCGATTTTCTTGAATATACACATTTAGAAATCCATATCAAGTTGCTTCAAATTATTAAATTCACATATTAAAGTTAATTAACTTTCTTCATCTTTCTAAAGTTGGCATAAAGCCATAACGGCAATGCATTTGGAAAAAATTCCATAATTTTACATTTAGGTATAAAACTGATTTTCTTGAATATACACATTTAGAAATCCATATCAAGTTGCTTCAAATTATTAAATTCACATATTAAAGTTAATTAACTTTCTTCATCTTTCTAAAGTTGGCATAAAGCCATAACGGCAGTGCATTTGGAAAAAATTCCATAATTTAACATTTAGGTATAAAACCGATTTTCTTGAATATACACATTTAGAAATCCATATCAAGTTGCTTCAAATTATTAAATTCACATATTAAAGTTAATTAACTTTCTTCATCTTTCTAAAGTTGGCATAAAGCCATAACGGCAGTGCATTTGGAAAAATTCCATAATTTTACATTTAGGTATAAAACCGACTTTCGTGCATGTTTACATTTAGAAATCCATATCAAGTTGCTTCAAATTATTAAATTCACATATTAAAGTTAATTAACTTTCTTCATCTTTCTAAAGTTGGCATAAAGCCATAACGGCAATGCATTTGGAAAAATTCCATAATTTTACATTTAGGTACATATAAAACCGATTTTCTTGAATATACACATTTAGAAATCCATATCAAGTTGCTTCAAATTATTAAATTCACATATTAAAGTTAATTAACTTTCTTCATCTTTCTAAAGTTGGCATAAAGCCATAACGGCAGTGCATTTGGAAAAAATTCCATAATTTTACATTTAGGTATAAAACCGATTTTCTTGAATGTACACATTTAGAAATCCATATCAAGTTGCTTCAAATTATTAAATTCACATATTAAAGTTAATTAACTTTCTTCATCTTTCTAAAGTTGGCATAAAGCCATAACGGCAATGCATTTGGAAAAAATTCCATAATTTTATATTTAGGTATAAAACCGATTTTCTTGCATGTACACATTTAGAAATCCATATCAAGTTGCTTCAAATTATTAAATTCACATATTAAAGTTAATTAACTTTCTTCATCTTTCTAAAGTTGGCATAAAGCCATAACGGCAGTGCATTTGGAAAAAATTCCATAATTTAACATTTAGGTATAAAACCGATTTTCTTGAATATACACATTTAGAAATCCATATCAAGTTGCTTCAAATTATTAAATTCACATATTAAAGTTAATTAACTTTCTTCATCTTTCTAAAGTTGGCATAAAGCCATAACGGCAGTGCATTTGGAAAAAATTCCATAATTTTACATTTAGGTATAAAACCGATTTTCTTGCATGTACACATTTAGAAATCCATATCAAGTTGCTTCAAATTATTAAATTCACATATTAAAGTTAATTAACTTTCTTCATCTTTCTAAAGTTGGCATAAAGCCATAACGGCAATGCATTTGGAAAAATTCCATAATTTAACATTTAGGTATAAAACCGACTTTCGTGCATGTATACATTTAGAAATCCATATCAAGTTGCTTCAAATTATTAAATTCACATATTAAAGTTAATTAACTTTCTTCATCTTTCTAAAGTTGGCATAAAGCCATAACGGCAGTGCATTTGGAAAAAATTCCATAATTTTACATTTAGGTATAAAACCGACTTTCTTGCATATACACATTTAGAAATCCATATCAAGTTGCTTCAAATTATTAAATTCACATATTAAAGTTAATTAACTTTCTTCATCTTTCTAAAGTTGGCATAAAGCCATAACGGCAATGCATTTGGAAAAATTACAGAATTTTACATTTAGGTATAAAACCGATTTTCTTGCATGTACACATTTAGATATCCATATCAAGTTGCTTCAAATTATTAAATTCACATATTAAAGTTAATTAACTTTCTTCATCTTTCTAAAGTTGGCATAAAGCCATAACGGCAGTGCATTTGGAAAAAATTCCATAATTTAACATTTAGGTATAAAACCGATTTTCTTGAATATACACATTTAGAAATCCATATCAAGTTGCTTCAAATTATTAAATTCACATATTAAAGTTAATTAACTTTCTTCATCTTTCTAAAGTTGGCATAAAGCCATAACGGCAGTGCATTTGGAAAAAATTCCATAATTTTACATTTAGGTATAAAACCGATTTTCTTGAATGTACACATTTAGAAATCCATATCAAGTTGCTTCAAATTATTAAATTCACATATTAAAGTTAATTAACTTTCTTCATCTTTCTAAAGTTGGCATAAAGCCATAACGGCAATGCATTTGGAAAAAATTCCATAATTTTACATTTAGGTATAAAACTGATTTTCTTGAATATACACATTTAGAAATCCATATCAAGTTGATTCAAATTATTAAATTCACATATTAAAGTTAATTAACTTTCTTCATCTTTCTAAAGTTGGCATAAAGCCATAACGGCAGTGCATTTGGAAAAAATTCCATAATTTTACATTTAGGTATAAAACCGATTTTCTTGAATGTACACATTTAGAAATCCATATCAAGTTGCTTCAAATTATTAAATTCACATATTAAAGTTAATTAACTTTCTTCATCTTTCTAAAGTTGGCATAAAGCCATAACGGAAGTGCATTTGGAAAAATTCCATAATTTTACATTTAGGTATAAAACCGACTTTCGTGCATGTTTACATTTAGAAATCCATATCAAGTTGCTTCAAATTATTAAATTCACATATTAAAGTTAATTAACTTTCTTCATCTTTCTAAAGTTGGCATAAAGCCATAACGGCAGTGCATTTGGAAAAATTCCATAATTTTACATTTAGGTATAAAACCGACTTTCGTGCATGTTTACATTTAGAAATCCATATCAAGTTGCTTCAAATTATTAAATTCACATATTAAAGTTAATTAACTTTCTTCATCTTTCTAAAGTTGGCATAAAGCCATAACGGCAGTGCATTTGGAAAAATTCCATAATTTTACATTTAGGTATAAAACCGACTTTCGTGCATGTTTACATTTAGAAATCCATATCAAGTTGCTTCAAATTATTAAATTCACATATTAAAGTTAATTAACTTTCTTCATCTTTCTAAAGTTGGCATAAAGCCATAAAGGCAGTGCATTTAGAAAAATTCCACAATTTTACCTTTAGGTATAAAACCGATTTTCCTGCATTTACACATTTAGAAATCCATATCAAGTTGCTTCAAATTATTAAATTCACATATTAAAGTTAATTAACTTTCTTCATCTTTCTAAAGTTGGCATAAAGCCATAACGGCAGTGCATTTGGAAAAATTCCATAATTTTACATTTAGGTATAAAACTGATTTTCTTGAATATACACATTTAGAAATCCATATCAAGTTTATTCAAATTATTAAATTCACATATTAAAGTTAATTAACTTTCTTCATCTTTCTAAAGTTGGCATAAAGCCATAACGGCAATGCATTTGGAAAAAATTCCATAATTTTACATTTAGGTATAAAACCGATTTTTCTTGAATGTACACATTTAGAAATCCATATCAAGTTGCTTCAAATTATTAAATTCACATATTAAAGTTAATTAACTTTCTTCATCTTTCTAAAGTTGGCATAAAGCCATAACGGCAGTTCATTTGGAAAAATTCCATAATTTTACATTTAGGTATAAAACCGACTTTCGTGCATGTTTACATTTAGAAATCCATATCAAGTTGCTTCAAATTATTAAATTCACATATTAAAGTTAATTAACTTTCTTCATCTTTCTAAAGTTGGCATAAAGCCATTCATTTGGAAAATTCCATAATTTTACACTTAGGTATAAAACCGATTTTCTTGAATATACACATTTAGAAATCCATATCAAGTTGCTTCAAATTATTAAATTCACATATTAAAGTTAATTAACTTTCTTCATCTTTCTAAAGTTGGCATAAAGCCATAACGGCAATGCATTTGGAAAAAATTCCATAATTTTACATTTAGGTATAAAACCGATTTTTCTTGAATGTACACATTTAGAAATCCATTTCAAGTTGCTTCAAATTATTAAATTCACATATTAAAGTTAATTAACTTTCTTCATCTTACTAAAGTTGGCATAAAGCCATAACGGCAATGCATTTGGAAAAATTCCACAAATTTACATTTAGGTATAAAACCGACTTTCTTGCATGTACACATTTAGAAATCCATATCAAGTTGCTTCAAATTATTAAATTCACATATTAAAGTTAATTAACTTTCTTCATCTTTCTAAAGTTGGCATAAAGCCATAACGGCAATGCATTTGGAAAAACTCTACAATTTTACATTTAGGTATGAAACCGACTTTCTTGCATATACACATTTAGAAATCCACATCAAGTTGCTTCAAATTATTAAATTCACATATTAAAGTTAATTAACTTTCTTCATCTTTCTAAAGTTGGCATAAAGCCATAACGGCAGTGCATTTGGAAAAATTCCATAATTTTACATTTAGGTATAAAACCGACTTTCGTGCATGTTTACATTTAGAAATCCATATCAAGTTGCTTCAAATTATTAAATTCACATATTAAAGTTAATTAACTTTCTTCATCTTTCTAAAGTTGGCATAAAGCCATGACGGCAGTGCATTTGGAAAAAAATACATAATTTTACATTTAGGTATAAAACTGATTTTCTTGAATATACACATTTAGAAATCCATATCAAGTTGCTTCAAATTATTAAATTCACATATTAAAGTTAATTAACTTTCTTCATCTTTCTAAAGTTGGCATAAAGCCATAACGGCAATGCATTTGGAAAAAATTCCATAATTTTACATTTAGGTATAAAACCGACTTTCTTGCATGTACACATTTAGAAATCCATATCAAGTTGCTTCAAATTATTAAATTCACATATTAAAGTTAATTAACTTTCTTCATCTTTCTAAAGTTGGCATAAAGCCATAACGGCAGTGCATTTGGAAAAATTCCATAATTTTACATTTAGGTATAAAACCGACTTTCCTGCATTTAAACATTTAGAAATCCATATCAAGTTGCTTCAAATTATTAAATTCACTTATTAAAGTTAATTAACTTTCTTCATCTTTCTAAAGTTGGCATAAAGCCATGACGGCAGTGCATTTGGAAAAAATTCCATAATTTTACATTTAGGTATAAAACCGATTTTCTTGCATATACACATTTAGAAATCCATATCAAGTTGCTTCAAATTATTAAATTCACATATTAAAGTTAATTAACTTTCTTCATCTTTCTAAAGTTGGCATAAAGCCATAACGGCAATGCATTTGGAAAAAATTCCATAATTTTACATTTAGGTATAAAACTGATTTTCTTGAATATACACATTTAGAAATCCATATCAAGTTGATTCAAATTATTAAATTCACATATTAAAGTTAATTAACTTTCTTCATCTTTCTAAAGTTGGCATAATGCCATAACGGCAGTGCATTTGGAAAAAATTCCATAATTTTACATTTAGGTATAAAACCGACTTTCTTGAATTTACACATTTAGAAATCCATATCAAGTTGCTTCAAATTATTAAATTCACATATTAAAGTTAATTAACTTTCTTCATCTTTCTAAAGTTGGCATAAAGCCATAACGGCAGTGCATTTGGAAAAAAATTCCATAATTTTACATTTAGGTATAAAACCGATTTTCTTGCATGTACACATTTAGAAATCCATATCAAGTTGCTTCAAATTATTAAATTCACATATTAAAGTTAATTAACTTTCTTCATCTTTCTAAAGTTGGCATAAAGCCATAACGGCAGTGCATTTGGAAAAAATTCCATAATTTTACATTTAGGTATAAAACCGACTTTCTTGCATGTACACATTTAGAAATCCATATCAAGTTGCTTCAAATTATTAAATTCACATATTAAAGTTAATTAACTTTCTTCATCTTTCTAAAGTTGGCATAAAGCCATAACGACAATGCATTTGGAAAAAATTCCATAATTTTACATTTAGGTATAAAACTGATTTTCTTGAATATACACATTTAGAAATCCATATCAAGTTGATTCAAATTATTAAATTCACTTATTAAAGTTAATTAACTTTCTTCATCTTTCTAAAGTTGGCATAATGCCATAACGACAATGCATTTGGAAAAAATTCCATAATTTTACATTTAGGTATAAAACCGATTTTCTTGAATGTACACATTTAGAAATCCATTTCAAGTTGCTTCAAATTATTAAATTCACATATTAAAGTAAATTAACTTTCTTCATCTTTCTAAAGTTGGCATAAAGCCATAACGGCAGTGCATTTGGAAAAATTCCATAATTTTACATTTAGGTATAAAACCGACTTTCGTGCATGTTTACATTTAGAAATCCATATCAAGTTGCTTCAAATTATTAAATTCACATATTAAAGTTAATTAACTTTCTTCATCTTTCTAAAGTTGGCATAAAGCCATAACGGCAGTGCATTTGGAAAAATTCCATAATTTTACATTTAGGTATAAAACTGATTTTCTTGAATATACACATTTAGAAATCCATATCAAGCAATGCATTTGGAAAAAAATTCCATAACTTTACATTTAGGTATAAAACCGGGTTTCTTGCTTGTACACATTTAGAAATCCATATAAAGTTGCTTCAAATTATTAAATTCACATATTAAAGTTAATTAACTATCACCATCTTACTTAAGTTGACATAATGCC
>NW_026092294.1:0-4801 GCF_024586455.1 Bactrocera neohumeralis | reverse complement strand
ATGTTTGTTGTTAATGATTTTAAGCAACTCAATATCGACTACTAAATGTGTACATACAAGAAAATCGACTTTATACCTGAATATAAGATTGTCGAATTCTTCCAACTGCACTGACGTTATGGCCTTATGTCAACTTCAGTAAAATGAAGAAGGTTAATTAACTTAAATGTTTGATGTTAATGATTTTAAGCAACTCAATATCGACTACTAAATGTGTATATACAAGAAAATCGACTTTATACCTAAATATAAGATTGTCGAATTCTTTCAAATGCACCGCCGTTATGGCTTTATGTCAACTTCAGCAAGATGAAGAAAGTTAATTACCTTATATAAATGATGTTAATGATTTAAAGCAACTCAGTATCGACTGCTAAATGTGTATATGCAAGAAAATCGACTTTATACCTGAATAAAAGATTGTCGAATTCTTCCAAATGCACTGCCGTTATGGCTTTATGTCAACTTCAGTAAGATGTAGAAGGTTAATTAACTTAGGTATGTTAAATTAGTGATTTAGCAATATCGACTACTAAATGTGTATATACAAGAAAATCGACTTTATCCCTAAATATAAGATTGTCGATTTTTTCAAAATGCACTGCCGTTATGGCTTTATGTCAACTTCAGCAAGATGAAGGAGGCTAGTTAACTTAAATATTTGATGTTAATGTTTTTAAGCAACTCAATATCGACTGCTAAGTGTGTATATACAAGAAAATCGACTTTATACCTGAATATAAGATTGTCGAATTCTTCCAAATGCACTGCCGTTATTGCTTTATGTCAACTTCAGTAAGATGAAGAAGGTTAGTTAACTTAAATATGTTAAAGTAATGATTTGAAGTAACTCTATATCGATTTTTAAATGTATACATACAAGAAAATCGACTTAATACCTGAATACAATATTGTCGAATTCCTCCAAATGCACTGCCGTTATGGCTTTATGTCAACTTCAGCAAGATGAAGAAGGCTAATTAACATAAATATTTGATGTTAATGATTTGAAGCAACTCAATATCGACTGCTAGATGTGAATATACAAGAAAATCGACTTTATATCTGAATATAAGATTGTCAGAATTCTTCCAAATGCACTGCCGTTATGGCTTTATGTCAACTTCGATAAGATGAAGAAGGCTAATTAACTTAAATATTTGATGACTTAATGAATTTAAATGCACTGCCGTTATGGCTTTATGTCAACAACTCAATATCGACTGCTAAATGTGTATATACAAGAAAATCGACTTTATACCTGAATATAAGATTGTCGAATTCTTCCAAATGCACTGCCGTTATGGCTTTATGTCAACTTCAGTAAGATGAAGAAGGTTAATTAACTTAAATATTTGATGTTAATGTTTTTAAGCAACTCAATATCGACTGCTAAGTGTGTATATACAAGAAAATCGACTTTATACCTAAATATAAGATTGTCGAATTCTTCCAAATGCACTGCCGTTATGACTTTATGTCAACTTCAGTAAAATGAAGAAGGTTAATTAACTTAAATGTTTGATGTTAATGATTTTAAGCAACTCAGTATCGACTGCTAGATGTGAATATACAAGAAAATCGACTTTATATCTGAATATAAGATTGTCGAATTCTTCCAAATGCACTGCCGTTATGGCTTTATGTCAACTTCTGTAAGATGAAGAAGGTTAATTAACTTAAATATGTTAAATTAGTAATTTAGGACAACTCAATATCGACTACTAAATGTGTATATACAAGAAAATCGACTTTATACCTGAATATAAGGTGGTCGAATTCTTCCAAATGCACTGCCGTTATGGCTTTACGTCTACTTCGGTAAGATGAAGAAGGTTAGTTAACTTAAATTTGTCAAATTAATGACCCAAAGCAACTCAATATCGACTGCTAAATGTTTATATACAAGAAAATCGACTTTGTACCTGAATATAAGATTGTCGAATTCCTCCAAATGCACTGCCGTTATGGCTTTATGTCAACTTCAGTAAGATGAAGAAGGTTAATTAACTTAAATATTTGATCTTAATGATTTGAAGCAACTCAATATCGACTACTAAATGTGTATATACAAGAAAATCGACTTTATACCTGAATATAAGATTGCCGAATTCTTCCAAATGCACTACCGTTATGGCTTTATGTCAACTTCAGCAAGATGAAGAAGGCTAATTAACATAAATATTTGATGTTAATGATTTGAAGCAACTCAATATCGACTGCTAAATGTGTATATACAAGAAAATCGACTTTATACCTGAATATAAGATTGTCGAATTCTTCCAAATGCACTGCGTTTACGGCTTTATGCCAACTTCATCAAGACGAAGAAGGTTAATTATTTTAAATATTTGATGTTAATGATTTAAAGCAACTCAATATTGACTGCTAAATGTGTATATACAAGAAAATCGACTTTATGCCTGAATATAAGATTGTCGAATTCTTCCAAATGCACTGCCGTTATGGCTTTATGTCAACTTCAGTAAAATGAAGAATGTTAATTAACTTAAATGTTAATTAATGTTTGATGTTAATGATTTTAAGCAACTCAATATCGACTGCAAGATGTGTATATACAAGAAAAACGACTTTATATTGTGTATATACAAGAAAACCGACTTTATACCTGAATATAACATTGTCGAATTCTTCCAAATGCACTGCCGTTTTGGCTTTATGTCAACTTCAGTAAAATGAAGAAGGTTAATTAACTTAAATGTTTGATGTTAATGATTTTAAGCAACTCAGTATCGACTGCTAGATGTGAATATACAAGAAAATCGACTTTATATCTGAATATATAGGATTGCCGAATTCTTCCATATGCACCGCCGTTATGGTTTTACGTCAACTTCATCAAGATGAAGAAGGTTAATTGTTTAAAATATTTGATGTTAATGATTTCAAGCAACTCAATATCGACTGCTAATGTGTATATACAAGAAAATCGACTTTATACCTGAATATAAGATTGTCGAATTCTTCCAAATGCACTGCCGTTATGGCTTTATGTCAACTTCAGTAAGATGAAGAAGGTTAATTAACTTAGGTATGTTAAATTAGTGATTTAGCAATATCGACTACTAAATGTGTATATACAAGAAAATCGACTTTATCCCTAAATATAAGATTGTCGATTTTTTCAAAATGCACTGCCGTTATGGCTTTATGTCAACTTCAGCAAGATGAAGGAGGCTAGTTAACTTAAATAAGTTACATTAATGATTTAAAGCAAATCAATATCGATTGCTAAATATGTATATCAAAGAAAATCGACTTTATACCTGAATATAAGATTGTCGAATTCCTCCAAATGCACTGCCATTATGGCTTTATGTCAACTTCAGCAAGATGAGGAAGGTTAATTACCTTAAATATTTGATGTTAATGATTTGAAGAAATTCAATATCTATTGCTATATATGTATATACAAGAAAATCTACTTTATACCTGAATATAACATTGTCGAATTCTTCCAAATGCACTGCCATTATGGCTTTATGTCAACTTCAGTAAGATGAAGAAGGTTAATTAACTTAAGTATTTGATATTAATGATTTAAAGCAACTCAATATTGACTACTAAATGTGTATATACAAGAAAATCGACTTTATACCTGAATATAAGATTGTCGAATTTTCCCAAATGCACTGCCGTTATGGCTTTACGTAATTTCAGTAAGATGAAAAAGGTTAATTAACATAAATATTTGATGTTAATGATTTGAATCAACTCAATATCGACTGCTTAATGTGTATATGCAAGAAAATCGACTTTATACCTGAATATAAGATTGTCGAATTCTTCCAAATGCACTGCCGTTATGGCTTTATGTCAACTTCAGTAAGATGAAGAAGGTTAATTAACTTAAATATTTGAATTAATGATTTAAAGCAACTCAATATCGACTACTTAATGTGTATGTACAAGAAAATCGACTTTATACCTGAATATAAGATTGTCGAATTCTTCCAAATGCACTGTTATGGCTTTATGTCTACTTCAGTAAGATGAAGAAGGTTAGTTAACTTAAATTTGTCAAATTAATGACCCAAAGCAACTCAATATCGACTGCTAAATGTGTATATACAAGAAAATCGACTTTATACCTGAATATAAGATTGTCGAATTCCTCCAAATGCACTGCCGTTATGGCTTTATGTCAACTTCAGTAAGATGAAGAAGGTTAATTAACTTAAATATTTGATGTTAATGTTTTTAAGCAATTCAACACCGACTGCTTAATGTGTATATACAAGAAAATCGACTTTATACCTGAATATAAGATTGTAGAATTCTTCCAAATGCACTGCCGTTATGACTTTATGTCAACTTCAGTAAAATGAAGAAGGTTAATTAACTTAAATGTTTGATGTTAATGATTTTAAGCAACTCAATATCGACTGCCTAATGTGAATATACAAGAAAATCGACTTTATATCTGAATATAAGATTGTCGAATTCTTCCAAATGCACTGCCGTTATGGCTTTATGTCAACTTCTGTAAGATGAAGAAGGTTAATTAACTTAAATATGTTAAATTAGTAATTTAGGACAACTCAATATCGACTACTAAATGTGTATATACAAGAAAATCGACTTTATACCTGAATATAAGGTGGTCGAATTCTTCCAAATGCACTGCCGTTATGGCTTTACGTCTACTTCGGTAAGATGAAGAAGGTTAGTTAACTTAAATTTGTCAAATTAATGACCCAAAGCAACTCAATATCGACTGCTAAATGTTTATATACAAGAAAATCGACTTTGTACCTGAATATAAGATTGTCGAATTCCT
>NW_026092293.1:0-7665 GCF_024586455.1 Bactrocera neohumeralis | reverse complement strand
GCCGTAGCATCGGTCAAGAGCTGGAAAAAATTCATTTCAATAAAAAAATTCAATAAAAATACCAACTTGACAACCATTATAATTATGTATACATAAACTATTATAAATAAATATACACGCGCATACAAATACTTTTATAAAGAGACAATGTATGTTTATATTAAGTCTGAACTATTTATCGAAAATATTTGTTGATGTACACTGTTTAACAATATATTGCCCCCAACCCTTAAAAAGGGAAAGTTGAGTTTTAAAAATTTTTTTTAATTTTATTTAAAGTATTACAGAAATTTTTTTAAAATGCATATAAACCGGGTGTAAAAAAATAAGGGGTTTCTAAGAAATCACTTAAGCTTCAAAACCCGATGAGGTCAATGGCCCATTGGGCCCAGGGGGTTGAGCTGCTCCCAAAACGCGAAGGTCGGGGGTCGATTTTCCGGGGGCCAAAAGATTTTTTATTTTAATTTTGGAATAAATTTAATATAAATATTAAAGCAGATTATTGACATTTTTTTTGAAAAATTTTTTTTAAGGAAAACGGGGAAAATTTTAATGAAAATAAATTAAAAATTTTTCGGTTTTTTTTGGGGGAAAAAAATTTAGTAAAGAGGGGAAAAATAAAATTTTTTTCATAAAATAATATTTCATAAAAGGCTGCTTCCCCAATTCTGTTCTTTTCCCTTAAAAAACAGCCACTTATGTGTAGAACAATTATATATTTATTTTTTACATATTTCTGTCATTTTTCGGCTTAACATACATGGCTTGGGTACATGTAAATGTACCAAAAACCCTTTTTCCTCCCCTCCCCCCTTTTTTAAAGCCCCGAAAATTTTTGCACAAACAACACGACTTGCAGTTTTGGGGTTCAAAAAAGCATTAAATAAAATTTAATTTGTTTTGTGGTGGGAAAAAACGGAAAAAAACCAACAAAAAATATTAAAAAGGGAAAAAAAATTGAAAAATTTGGAAAACAAAAGGGGTGGAAATTTGAATGGTTAGTTATCAAGCACAAATTTTTTGAAAAAAATTAAGAAATTAAAAAAATTTTACAAATATAATTTATTCAAACGTAAAAATATTCAGGGGAAAAATTTAATAAAAACCCAACCCTTATAACATCACTGATTTTTTTCTACTGGTGTAGACACGCCAAGGGTTGACAGAATGCTATAAGGATTTTGAAAAATAATCCCTAAAAAAATTTAATCCCCCAAAATTTTGATAATTTTTTTTATTTAGGGAAACCCGTATTAACACCACCAAAAAGTCAGCCTGGAACCAACCAGGATTGGTTTTTTCCCCAAAAGGTTTCTTGGAAAGGGGTAGGCAATTTAAAAATAAAGTTTTCCCCGACGAAGAAAAACCAAACCCCTAAGTCGTTTATAATTCCCCTCCTTATGGCAGAGGCTTGGGCGATGACAAACAAACTGATGAGACGCCCTTTACGATTTTTGAGAAAAGTTTGCGAAAGATTTTGGTCCTTTGCGCATTGACACGGGAATATCGCCCGATGGAACGATGAGCTGAAAGGAGAATCCCGACGACAACATAGTTCAGCAATTTAAAAGACAAAACGTTTTTGGCTGGGCCGTTGTCCGGGGAGAAAACCCACCCCCTGGTATTCGACGCGACCCGCCGGGGAAGCAGGGGAAGAGGAAGACCCCACCCGCGGGAAGGACCGGAGAAGGCCCCGGCGTTTGAATATCCCCCGGCCCCAAGAGGAAAAGAAGAAATGACCGGCAAGGTTGTTAACCGGCTTCCCCCCGCGGCGGGGGTCTACGCCAAAAGACGAAAAAAGAATGAAACAAGCAACACTGATAGCGTTTATCAAATTTTCAAGTAAAAAAACAAGAATTTTTAAGGGTTTGATGTTAGGGTTACGATGCAGTTTTTTTAAAAAAAGTGTTTTTTAATAAAAATTTTGGTTTTTGAAAATTTTTGGGAACAACCGAAATTTATTTTCATCCATTTTCATTGAAAATATTAAAAAAATAAATCATTTTTTTTTTTATATTTTAACCTCGCCTTCCGCCTCTGTCACCCAAATTTGGGATTATTTTAGGGGGCAAAAAAAACGTTTCCACCCCGCCGTCTGTCAAGGCTAAAGTTCACCGCTACGTTGTCAATTTTTTTAAATTTTTTTGCAAGGGTTTTTATTTATTCACAACTTTTTTCGTTTTTCCTTAATTAACTAACGTCCCTTCAGCACTTTAAAATTGAAAGGGCCCGGATCGTTTAGGTTTTTGGGGGTTTAACCAGCTCACGATTTAAAAGGGTTTAAACGCCGTAAAAAAGCCGTTTATCTATTTTAAAATTCCAAAAAATTGGAATAATGATATGGGGAAAATACAGTAAGATTAAAACATATTTTTCCAAATGGGGTTTTTTTAAGGTTTTTGAGGAAATTTGGAGCCTGAATGAAAAAAGTTGGAAATTTCAAAGATCGGGGACGTTTATTAAGAATAAAATTTTAAATTTTAAATTTTAAACCCACCCCCAAAAAAATTTTGAGATATTTTCTGTAAAAAAAATAAAATAATGGGAAAAATTTTGCTGCTCGAATTTTTTCCCAAAAATTAAAAAAATAAAATTAAAATGTCTAACGCCGTTTTTAATTTTGGGTGTTTTTTTAAGATTTTGATAATTTTTTTAAAAAAAGGGGAAAAAATTTAAAAATTCCCCGGGGTTCTTTTTTTTAAAACGTTGATTGGTTCAAAATTTATTTTTTTGGAAGAAAATTTATTTAAATCCCGCCCCGCGGTTGCTTGGGTGGTCCATTGGGAAATTTCCAATTTTGGGGCAACTTTTCACATTTGGGCCGGAATACCCCAAATTTTCCCGGAAATGTTGTCTTCCGTCCCGGAATAGTTGGGTTTTTTTTAAGATTTTTTGGATTTGACGTACCCCCACTGGCCCCCAAAGGCGTTAAACCCATGATTTGGGCCCAAATTTCGGGCCCTTTTTTCGGAGATAAATTTTTTTTCCCCCGTTTTCCTAAAAAGGGTTTAAAAATTTCCGGAGCTGTGTGGAGGAAGCGCCATCTTTTTTGGGGAAAACCACCGGTCAACCTTTCGTTTCCTTTTTTGGCAACAAAAAGTTTGTTAGCATCGAACGATAGCGATGGGCCATTAAACCGAACCCGGTCCAACAGCATCTTAAAAAACCCAATTTGATTCCACCAAGCGAAAAACCCACACCAAACGGTTTTTTTTTATTTTTTAATTCGAACTTTTTTGGTTGTTTCCCCCCAAATGGGGCAATTTTTTTTATTTACGTAGCCATTCAACCAGAAATGAGCCTTATCGTTGAACAAAATTTTCGAAAAAAAGGGAAACAAATTTCAACCGAACACTGATTTTGGTAAAAAAAATTAAGAGGTGCGTTGCTCGTTAGAAAAACCCCCTTTTCCATGGGAAGTCAAAGAAAATTCCCAATCTTTTGACGCCATTCTAAAACCCAGGGATTCCCAAATACTAATGCATAAAAATCCAAACCCCAAAAAAATCCCCCGATATAAGGGGTGATTTACCAATTCGATCCAATTTAATGATATCCTTTTAATAAGAAACGAACCGGACCAAAATTATTTGAAGGTTTTGCGGTAGGAAAAAACCCCCCAACGGAAAATGAACTTATACAGTCACTTTAAGTAGTTATTTGGTTTTGTTTACTGCCTTTTTTCACATTTTCTTCTTTTTTTTTGTAATAGAAATTGGGTTACAAGAAAAAAAAATCCGGGGAGTAAAAATTTTGGTTGGAAATTAATGAAATTAACAAAAAAGTCGAAAATTAATACAAACTTTATAAAAATAATTTAAGGGGTTTTTAAGGCAAAATAAATGATTAGCTGAGTCAATTAATTTGTAAATTGCCCTACAACTCTGCGTATTTTAAAGGGCCCCCTTTTCTTAAAGCCGGGGTGAGCAAAACGGGCAATTGTCTATGACCCAATTTATCATAATCAAATTTTTTAAAACCAAAGCAATTAAACCCCGAAAATTAAAAGCAGAAAACCTCGCCAACCCCGGGGGGCTACTTTGGGCTGGGGAGGCAATTTTTGGAATGTCCTTTTCTCGACGCAAAAACCAAACTTTTCGTCAATTTTTCATCGCCGTCCTGCTTTCTTAGCTTTTTACTAATTATAAAAATTTTACTAATTATATATTACTTTCAAGTGAGTTTGGGTTTTAAATTTGGGGTTTATCATCAAGGGGGTTTAAAGAATTATTCCCTTTAATTTAAAAAAATTTCAACAGAACTTTTTAAGACATTTTACTTTTTCAAAAATAATTTTTTTCCCAAATTTTATTCTTACAGGGGTTTTATGTGAACCAAATTTTTAAATTTATTTGGGGGAAATTTATACTAATTTTTATATTAACAATTGAATGGGGAATTGAGGGTTTTATCCTTTTTTTTAAAAAGCCAAATTAATTTAGGGGAATTTAAAATTAATAAAATTTAAAACCAGTTTTTTTCTTTTGCGCGGGGGGCTAAGTTTAAAAAATATTGTCTGCCTTAACTTTATTGTGTTTTTTAAATTTTTTATTTTTTTTGGGTTAAAAAGTCATCGCCGTTTGTTTTTTGTCAATTTTTCACAACCAAAATATAGGTTTTTTAAAAACCCACAGATTAAAATAAAAAATTTATAAAATGTGGGGTAAAAACCCGCCGAGTTGATTTTTGTTTTAACGATATGAACATTATTATAGAAATAAGATTTTTAGTTTGTATTAAACGATCTAAATTAGCGCTTTGATTGAGCAATGGCGGTTTAATGACTAATTAACATTATTTTCATTACTTAACTTTTATAAATTAACCTTTAAATTTTTTTTCATCTAACGGTTTTTGGTTATTCCAGAAAAAAATATCTGATATTTTTGATTTTTATACCCAAAAAAAAGTTGCCAAAGAGGGGTATTATAGTTTTTGCCAATAAGGGTTTTTGGTAAGTCCTAAAATAAAAGAGCCAGATATAGGTTATGTATCCCGGGAAATCAGGGGAGAGAGATTTTAAAACCGGATGTCTGTTCGTCCGTCCGTCCGTCCGTCCGCCCGTCCGGAAAGGTAACTTAAAAGAAAAAATTGAGATATCGGGATAAAAATTTTGGTACACGTATTTTTCCCTTAAAAAAGGGGTTAAGTTTGAAGAGGGAAAAATTTTGGTCCACTGCCACCCCCAAAAAATGGGGAAACCCAAAAAACCCATAAAGGGGTCATAATTCCCAAAAAAGATATTAAAGTGAAATTTAGCAAAAAGGGTTTTGCATTAGGGGGCATATTTGAACGTTTTTTGGGAAAAGGGGGGCCCTGCCCCCCCCAAGTTTTTTTAATATCCCAAAACTACTAAAAATTATGTAAACCCAAAATTTATAGAGTTTTTTTTTCAGGTTTTTCCCCATATACATTTAAAAAAAAGGGAAGAAATGGGATAAAACCACCCCCAAACCTCCCAAAAGGAGGGAAAATCACAAAAGGCCTTAACCGACTAAAAAAAAACTTTTGGAAAACAAAAAATTTTACAAAGAAATGGCAAAAAGACGCTGCACCCATTTTTTTTTAAAATTGAAAGGCAATACGCCCACTTATGGACCAAACCAATCTCGGGGAATCCTGACCGTTTTCCCCGGGAAATTGCATAATTTTTTTTAACACCCTGATGAGGGAATAAAATTTACTTTTTAAAATTTTTACAACCATTTTCCCCAAATATAATCTTTATTTTAAATTTCCATTTGATGTTTTTTGGGTATAAATATACATTAGAACCAATGATGATAGGGGGAATAAAATTTTTACACAAAAAAGGATTTATTTATATTCCTTTTGGAAAAATTGTTTGTTTGGACATAAAGGTCCCTGATATCGAACACGAAGAACTCAGTCCCTTAACCAACCAATCAATTTTTTCACCAAAAAAAATTTGGGTAAATCTTCGGGAATTTTTTCAGTAATTCAGAATCTTTTTTTCTCTCGCAATAAAGTTTAATAAGGTATCTCGATTATCATTTTTATCATGGGGGAAAAATGTTTGGACCCCCGGGAACTTACCCCTTCCTTATTTGTTTTTTTTTTTCAAATATTCACATAAAATTTTACCACTTTATATTTTTCCAAAGTGTCAGGGGAAGATTTCAGTGCTTTAGGAATAGAGATTTTGCAAACTATTCAATATTTTGAATTGACTAAAATCACAAGTGTTTTAAACCCCCGTTTTATTATAGATTATTGAGACAAGTATACTATATATAGTAAAAAGTTGAATGGTTTTTTCTGTTTGTTTATGTAAATTAATCAAAATTGAAAAATTTTTTAATTTTAAAGATTTTTAAGGATTTGTTTTTAAAGTAAAATTTTTTTTTAATAAAAAATTTAAAATTCTTTTAGAAAAAAACCAATCCAAAAATTAAAAACCTTTTAATTTCCCGTCAAAAAATAAAATGTGCCACTTGTTTTTTTGGCCCCAAATTATATTAATTTATTTAAACCTTCGTTTGGACTTATTTAACGTTTATACATATATAAAGAAAATATATACATTTTTTTACCCAAATATACCCGTGAGTTGTTACTGATTGAAATTTGAAAAGAAAAATTAAAAAAGTTGCCCAACCCCCGGGAGTGACTTCGTGTTTTAAAAAAAAAGGGAAAAATTTTTGGACCTTATTTCCAAAAATTTTTATAAATAATTTAGAATTTAAATTTATAAACACACGGCTTATAAAAAAATTTGGGTTAGTATTTGTCAGACATTTATTAGAATTTTTGAAATATGAGTTATAAATGCCGAAACGTTAAATATGGTAAAATTAAAAAAAATTTGCATGAGTTAAACTCACGGAAATTTTTGAAAACGAAAAAGACTTAATTTCCCAAATTTTATTCTTTTTAAAGATAAAAAGCGCAAATAATTTTTTTTAAATTTAGATTTTACTTTAAAATATTTGCCTATACCCACAATAGGCTTAACAAACCCTTAATTAAAAATTTTACTTTTGAAAGAGAAAACTATTTTTTTGGTAGATATGTTTTTAAAGAAAAGTTTTTTTTAGAATACTTAAAAGGAAGGCCACACCAAAAATTGCATAGGATTTTATTATTTTAAATCATATGTATATTTTGATTTAGTTTTGTTTGAATGAAAGCTTTAAAAAAATAGTTAAAACATTTATATTTCTTTGATTTAAACTGTGTTGTATTCCTAATGAAAAACAAGTTATAAACTAAATCATTAAATTTGAGAGGGAATATTTCTATTCCGAAACATTGGACAAAAAATTTGAAACAAATCTTCTCACCAACCTCATGGAAATAAATTTTTGTTGAAAGCTTCTTGGAATGAAAGCTCTGATCACAGCTGTATTCAATCAATAACAAAATGTTTGATGCACATTTTCATTTTCTAGTCAGCATCTTTCTTTCTGAATAGATAAGTGTGAAACTGACTACTAATTTAGAAATTTGAAAACTATTTGAATGAAACCTTCCGCACAAACTGTTGCGAATAAATTTTGTTTAAAAACGTCTGACTGAAAGCTCTAGTGAAAGCTCTATTCAATCAATGATCAAGTATTCAACTTCATTTCAGTCACTGCTTTCAATTATATACTATTTCCAAATGGGTGTTTGGGCCGATAACTACAAGTGAAGAAGAACTCA
>NW_026092292.1:0-7569 GCF_024586455.1 Bactrocera neohumeralis | reverse complement strand
CCTTCACGCTTTTTTGGGGTGGTTGATTCTGCCCCCACCCCTTAAATTGGCGCAACATTTACAAATCAAATTAAATTGTTTTGGGCAAAAAATTTCCCCGGATTCTTAATAGTAAAAATGCAGTGAAAAAAGAAAAAAATGCCAAAACCATAATTTTTTATCCCATAAAATTGGGGGGATGTCAGCAGTCTAAAGGTACTTAGAGGTTGGGGGCATAAAGGGAAGGTAAAAAGAAAAGGGTTTAATAAATGTCAAACCCGGCAGTTGTTGACGAAAGGAAATTTTGGGATGCGGGCAAGGGCATGGATTACTGAGAAATGAGGAGTGTAAAAAGCAAGTGGGGCCCCCCGCTGTGCAACTGAAAATCAAAGGGGAAAATGTTTGTCATTATGGTTTTAAAAACCCAAATTTTCCCGCTTTCCCAATTCTGTACAGAGTTGATGTCAAATTCGCCATGAGTCAAAAACTGTAATTCATCATGGTTCTATAGCATTCTCTATTGACTCGAACACAATGGGTCTTCGTTATCCCTGAACGGGGGTATATTAATTTTTACGAATTTTGAAACCCCCGAAGGAACGTCAGAGATCCTAAAAAAGTATAGGTGTAAATGATCAGTATGGAGCTGAGTCGATCTATCTTTTTATCTGTTTATCCGCCGAACTAGCCCCTCATTTTTTAAGATATCGTTTTGAAAATTTTGCAAACGCCATTTGCTCTTAAAAAAGAAGCTACTCATTGTGTCGAAACTGAAAAATAAGGGAAATATTGGGGTTTTACCCTTTTGAAAAATTTTGTTGTTTACCGAACATTCGAATATCCCCAAAGGGCCAAACCAAAAGGGGCAGACTGGAGCAAAGGCAAGTTAACTGTTTTTTGGTATTTGTTTTAAGCCCCCGGTCAGACCTTGTAGCTTTTGTTACTATTAGTTGGTACCCATCAAATTGAATGGCTGATGACTTTTTGTCGTTTAACTTCAAGTGCCTTTTCATTATAAGGAATCTCATTCAAAATCTATAATATCATTTCAAGCTGAGTTTATAATTCTTTCAACAAGGCTATCTTGGAAAAAATTTTAAAGGGAAACCAAATAACAGACACGGATATTGGATTTTTGTCGGCTCTTTCGACAAGCTTACACACCGGGGGACAAATTCCCCCTGCCCGCTGGGGGAATGGATCAAAATGCCAATTTTTGTCCATGGCAGATGGGGCCCTTTTGCTTTTTTTAAAATATTCTAATTCCCGCATGATTCAGGATAACTCTAACAGGTTTTGGGGCATTTCCAACTATTGCGAATGTAGCCTGGGCTGGGGGGTAAATTTTCACTTTCGTTTTTAAAACAAAATGACCCATTTTATACATTGTATTCCAAAAAAAATGGTTTAGGTAAATTTGTCATAAAATCTACATAACAAAAAAAGGAAGGGTTAAAAAAGCTTTTATCGCTTTAATGAATGTTACGTAAAATAGAATCGCAAAAATTGGGGTTGTTTTGACTTTTTCCCTCCTTTTTAGGATCTGTGCTTGGTCTGAGATGGGAGTCCACCTGAATCTCAGGGTTGAAAAAGGGAAAAATTAATGCAAGATACCCAAAATCAATACTCAAAAATGAGTTTTTGGTAGAAAAAATTTTAAAGCTTATTTTTTTTCTTTAATTCGAGATTTGAACGTAAAAAGTATAGGCATCAAGGGGGTAATTTTTTTCTTTTTTCAGTCGGCTGGCTTAAAAAAAAACATTGAATTTTGAAACACAAAAACCCTTTTCCCAAATCTCATTCAACTAGAAAAAAATTAACACTCTATTTACCACTACAGATTTAACAAACTAATTCATTCGTATCTTACCCCTCATTTCCTTAATGCTACAAACTCACTGCAAAAATTTTTGGGTAGGGGAATTTTTCGTAATGTTCCTCAACGTCAGTTCGAGGGGACAGAATGGACGGGTAACAAATTAATCAAAAAAAAGTAAATGAACGGTGGTATAAAGTACAAAAGTAGTCGCAGCAGAACCCCCAAAAGGGGGGCCCAAAATTGATCGATCGGAAGGGGGTAATCGAGCGGCCAGTAAGGTAAAAAAAAGCAGCCAGGCGGCCCAGAAAGTCGAGCACGCCACATTATGTCATGTCAATGTGGCCAACTTGCGCGGCAATAGTGATGGCAAAACGAATTTAAAAACAGAAGCTATGACTATGCGGTTGGAAAGGCGTCCCACGTAACGGGCGGCAACAACAAGTCAGGCGATAAAGTCAAAAAGATTTTAGCACTTTTCATTGCCAGTGAAAAAAGACTATCTGAATATAATGGTAGAAAAAGGGGGCAAAAGAAGAAGGACATCGGCGACTGTTTTGGGAGGTTTTCACAGAAGATTCCTTGCGGTTGCGGATAACACACGAAAAAAACGATCTACAACAACAGCCCCCTAAACATGCAATTCATTAGTCTGTATTTCCAATGAACGAACAGTTCAAACGAAGTTGTGGCTGCTATGTGATAAAAAACACATCGAGATGAAGCAAAAGGTGGAGGCAAAAAGTTGCCGAGATAATGTAGACAACGGGATGACATTGATCGATCAGAGAACACAAACAACCGCCAAACTTCAGCGGGGACGACAGCACAACGCGGGCCCGGCATGATGGAAAGAGGGCAAAGTAAAGCCGATGGTCGACTGCGTTGTATGGCATGGCATTTCATTTGAGCTGGAATAGCAAACTAAATGAGCAGCTTAACGAGTTTAAAGAGGAGAATAATAAACGACAATGACATGAAGGAAATCAACAGCAAAACAAGTGGTAAAAAAAGTCAACAGAAAACTACGTAAAAGGGCATTAATTTAAACAAAACATCGAAACGGCAACCCGCAGAACCGTTTTTATTTTTCCTAAGTCATGATACGCCAACCCCTCTTTAGCTTTTTTGGTGCACGCGGACGTGTCGTGGCAGCGCGAAACGCGAAAGTGTCATTCAACTTTCGTTGCTGGTTCTTCCATATTTTGCCTCCCGGGGCTAAAATTTTTTCGTCCCCCCAATGGCCCGGGTGCTTTCCCTAATGGTCCCCCAAAGTACAACGGTGTGGCTTTTGCTTGCCGGTGCGGCTTTGGGCATTCACCCAAAGAAAGGTGGGGGCTGCCGATGTCGTTTTTGTGTCGCCAAACAAGCGACAGCCCCCGACAACTGAAATCGACGCGACCCAAACCGATCGAGCGAGATCGGACAAAGTCGATTGAAAGTTGTTCAAATAAGTGATTGTTTTTGATTGTGAAAGGCGTTGCATGTTCGGTTAAAATGCGGGTTGCAGCAAAAAAAACCCCATGTGTGGATACAAAATTTATATGTACCTACACATGGGGCCTGTTTAATTTGTGTTTGGATGTTCTTCCGGAAATTTAATTAATTTTTTTAAGAGTGTAAAAAAATGTGCCAATTTCTAAGGGTTTTCATTGATTTCATTAAACAAATGTGCAAACTCGCACAAAAAAGTTATAAAAAAAACTTGTTTTTTACTTGGTCGCCGAATATTGATTAAGGTTTTTTAGAATTTTTTTTATAAAAAGTTATCCAAGGGTTTCACTAAATCTGCTTGTATTCACTGGAAAAAAAAATCCCTACATTCGGGAAACGAGACACAACCCCTTTCAAGAACCGCACCAAGTATCTTGGGTAGGCTTGGACAAACTGCTGTAGAAGCACAAAGTGGAAAAAAGTAAAAAAAAGGGGGGTGATGGGTTTTATACATGAAGGCCGGTGCTCGGGAAAAACCTGGGGAGATATCCCCTCTCTATAAACCGTTTCTTTTTAAATGCTATGGGAAGTTTCCCAATTTTTGCTCTACGATAAAGTATAGTAGGGCAAACATACATACATAAAATACCTAACGAATATCAAAGGGAAAAATTTAAGGGGTCATTTTCGCTGTTAAAAGGGGGCTCTAAGGAAACCGCTCATTCGGCGGGGAAAGGGTAATAACTGCAGAATAATTTATATAGAACCGCAGATTTGACAAGCAACCAATACCGGTTCGCACTTTTAAATTCTTTAAGGGGATATACTGAGTAAACAAGAGCTAAAGATAGGTTGAGTAAAAGGGGGTTAGCTACCTTTTTTTTCCGAATAGTGCCTGAATTAGGCATCAGGCAACCTTTTTAAACCCGGACTACAGTAGTATATTTTAAACAGGGGCTTTTCCTTTCGGCATAGATAAAAACCCGCAATCATGACAATAAACCCCCTTCCAAAAACGGCCCGAAATATCTTTGGGGACTAGGTCAGCAAGTCAGCAGTGAAGAGGTCGCCGAAAAAAGTGAGTTCACTTTATTGGGGGCCACATCACATTAACAGATGCATTTATGGAATGAGATAGTGGCCAAAAAACCCTACCCCATAGACACCCTTTGAGTTTGTAAGACTATCAGCCGGGCTGCATTGGTTAAACCGTTCATTGTCTTTACTAAGACTCTGAACAAGAGCATGGCAAGTAAAATTGGAAGCGGTGGAATGATCTCCGGATGCAAGCCAAAATGTCAATTTAAAAATGTCGACCAAAAAAAAATCAATTTCCTGCTCACTCTTGATAGAAGGGTTAATTGGGGGTTAGAATACCCCACTGGTCACAAGGTTTATGGGGGCTTTTTGCCTGCAGAATGTGGGAAAAAAACGAGGGTTTACAAGAAAATTTACGACCAAGGCAAGACGGTAAAAAAAAGCAAACTGTTATTTTTTTTATTTTATTTTTTTGGCGAAAACATTCTTTAAGTAATTTGGGAAAATTTTTCGAGCCAATTTCCCCCTGGGTGCATAAAAAAAACCCGGTCCCTTCCAAAATTTCTTAGAAGGGCTATCGGAAAAAAAGGACAGTTGTGGAGCATCTCTTTTGGGCCCCCCCCGGGACGTTCAAGCATTTGTAATCTTTTTCATTTTCAGATCAAAACATTTTTTCCGAAATCCCATCTCAAATTGGGATATCCGTTGAGAAAACCGAGTAATTTGTAAGTCCAGACTCCATGTTAAACTTCATTCGGGAGATTCATTTGTTGGATATTATATTTTATTACATTCCAAAAATCTTGATCTCATTAATAATACTTTTTTTTTTCAACCCAAAAGTAGTAGGGATCTATCATTTCAGCTCGTAATTCCGTTTTTTTTTTCTTTTTAAAAAGAAAATGGGAAACGTTCACCATCCCCGGGCCCGGATAAAATAAAAAATCTTAAAGATACCTCCTTCTAACCCCAAAAAATATTAAAAACATTTGTCATTTAGCCCTAATTCCTTTTTTTAAGCTCACATGATAAACCATTTTTAAAAGAGTCGTTTTTTGATAAAAGGTTATGGGGTTTTCACAAAACACTGAATCACTGAACTTTAAAACTTTCTAAAATCATTCCCTTTATTTGGGTTTAATACTGAAAATTCCCCTGGAATAACATCAAACATTTTGAGAAAAGAGAAGAACGTGATGTTTAAAATTTTAAAAAACGTGAAGTTTTAAGGGGCTTAAAAATTTTGAATAACAAAAATTTTTACTGAAAAATTTTTTAAAAAAGAGCTTCCCTCAAAATTGAACCTATATTTGATGCTTTTGGTTGCAGCTTTTAAGATAAAAGTAGATTTTAAAACTTATAAAAAAAAATTTCCCTGTTTAAAAATTTTACTTATAATATTACATTTCGTAACAAGATAACATACTTGTATATTTGTTTAGATTATCAACCCCAACTAAAAAGGGCAAAACCAGAGGTTTTTTCCGTATAAAATTATATATGAAATATATTGAATAACTAAAGGGAAAATTACTTATTAATAAACATCAAAATTAAACATCATTTATGTTATTTTATATTATATATTTTGCCCACAAATTAAGTGTTGCCCAAACTGAATTTCCTTGGAAAATTTGACATTTTTTTCATAACATCACTCAGAAGTTTTTGTCATTTAATCGGGAAATTTTTTTATTTTTGGAATTAAAATTATTCCCAAAAATGGGAATTAACTTGCATTTTCGTGCGATCATTTTCAAATTTAGTGGATTATCACGACAAGAGTGCATCGATGAACCCCCTTTGATGGCAAAACACCATCCTTTGCTTTTTGGAAAACTGGAAAAGAATTTAATCGGCGCCTCTCAAAAACGAACTAAGGTCTAAAAAACGCCGTTGTGGCAGAACATACTTTCAGATAAGTTAATTTTTCCCCCCAAATACATTCGATATTGCAGAACACCCCCGGGGAAAAAAGGTTTTTTTCTGTTGATCCCGAAAGGGCAATCGCTCAAAAAATGTGGGATTGGGAAAAAAAAGCTGAAAAATACGTCGCGGGGTTCAAAGACTTTTATAAATCGTCACAGGTAAATCATGGATTGCGGGAGCTGAAAAAAAACAGCAACGACCGGTGGTCTTAAGAGAGCCCAAACCAACGAAAATTGTTTTAAAGCACTCCAAAATGGTCGCCTGTTTTTTCCAAAAACCCATGTGGGGACTGTTTCCGCGAAAACGTGGACGGGCAATTTTTTTAAAACCCCATTTTTTGCCTGAAGTCTTCGGAGAAAATTGAAAAAGAACAAAAAAGACGAATCATTGTGCACCCTGTGCGACCACACTCGGCCCAAACCAGCGCCTTTTGACCGGCCAAAAATCGATTTGATGGAAGAAAATTTTACAAAAGGTCGCCTGTTTCTTTGGGAAAAGCGTGGTGACGCCCGCGAGCAACGGGACGGTCAACCCTTTGGAACCCCCTTTTTTTGCCTGAAGTCTTCGGAGAAATTGAAAAACCCCAAAAAAAAAGAAACATTGTGCACCAGACGGAGTTCACATCGGTCAAACCAGCGCCTTTTTTACCGGCCAAATGGTTGTGGGTCATCCGCCGAGCTGACTTCACCCAAGACTTTTTATTCCCCACACAAAAAAACGGGTCAACGATTTTGTCCCAGAAGATGTTGTTGGATTAAAAACCATGTTTTGGAACCAACGCATGGAAAAAATGTTTGAAAAATTGGTTTGGGGTAAAAGTGAAAAACTTGATGGAAAATATTTGAAAAAAAAATAAAACCATTTTTGATAAATTCTTTTTTCATTTTTAAAGGGGAAAAAATATGCGCCCTTTGTACCCCTTTGACTAGTTTTGTGGGGGCTAAAAACTCATCCTGGAAACTTTACGGTTGTTGAAAATAAAAACGGGATTTTGTAAGGACTTGTTTATAATGGCCGGTTAAAGAAAAATTATTCCAATGATCAAAGCTTATTCTAAAGGGTATATCGAATGGTTTTCCAACTCAAATATGATTTAATTGTAATTTAACTCATTTTTTGATATCCTGGATATTTACTCAAATAAACATTCCCTTAAAAAACGAAAAACCTTTCCATTTCCAACAATTCCATTGCATCAATTTTATTCCAAAAAACCCGCCACTCCCCAGCGCATGAATATATTATGCATAAATATTTTTAAAACCCAACATTACCAAATAATTTATGCGGGAAAGACCGCATAAGGTCCCTTTAAAAGGCATCCTTTGCTCCGCCATTTATTTCTATGCCATCAAACATCAACTTTCATTTCG
>NW_026092291.1:0-7729 GCF_024586455.1 Bactrocera neohumeralis | reverse complement strand
CCATTTGGGATGTTTCGTCGTGGAAGCTGAATTTACCGACCGTAGAGCCAAAGATACCTTCTTTGCCCACCCTGGCGTTAGAATCGCCAAGCACGATTTTGACATCGTGGCGGGGGCAGCTCTCATAAGTGCGCTCCAAGCACTCATAAAAGGCATCTTTGGTCACATCGTCCTTCTCATCCGTCGGAGCGTGGGCGCAGATCAGCGATATGTTGAAGAACCTCGCTTTGATGCGGATTGTGGCTAGACGTTCATTCACCGGAGTGAATGATAGTACTCGGCGACGGAGTCTCTCTCCCACCACGAATCCCACACCAAACTTGCGCTCCTTTATATGGCCACTGTAGTAAATGTCACAAGGACCTACTCGTCTCTGTCGTCATCAAAAGAGGGGTTTCTCATCCGAGGCTGTTTGTCGCTTTTCATTGGGATAGGCTTTTTACGTGGCGGGTCCCAAACCCAGCGCACAACCCTATGCAGGGGATGTTTCGCCTTCTCACTTTAGCTCACCTTCGAACGGATGTTCTTAGGCTACCCAGAGGAATCTTGGTCAAAGACCGGAAGTCGTGAGCTGCTTGAGTCATATGTAAAAGAATCGTTTCTGGCCACTCCCAAGTGAATGGCGATCAGAGAACTTTCCTCACTTGCGTGAACTTCTACACATGACCCCATCCACCACTGAGTTGCTTTAAATCATTAATTTAACATCTTTAAGTTAATTTAATTCAAATTCAAATTCTTTATTAAGTAGAAAAAATAAATATCACATTATAAACTTAAATAGCGTACAATTCACAGAATATGGTATATAAACCTTAATTCTACAACATTTTTCTTTTTGTTATCACATATTTTATTTATTCTATAAAAGGTATTTCAGAGGAAAGTACTACTATATAAAAACCTCTGCTATAAATCTTATAAACTAGTTTGTATTGTTCGACTAAATGGTGAAAATACTAAATTATTATGGATGTAGATTAGATACTAATATATTGTCAGAGAAAGCACAACGTATCACGAATCTGTCAGTCAATACTTGAATTTGTTCTGATATTAGTTTGATGTTAGAATGATTATGAAGTCTTATGGTAGAGAAATCCCAAGGAAGACCAAGCATCATTTTAAGGATTTTATTTTGACTTATTTGCAGTTTTTTTAAATGCGACGCAGCGGCTGTGCCCCATGCAGGGCAAGCATATAAAATTATGGATTGGAAAACTGTTTTATAGATTACTAATTTGTTCTCTTTGCTCATACTAGACTTTCTATTAATCAAAGGGTACAGCATTTTTATAGCTATGTTGACTTTCTCTTGTATGTGTTTTATATGTTCACTATATGTAATTTTTTTATCAAAAGTAACACCAAGATATTTAACAGAGCTGGCCCAAGGTAATTCGTGATTTTCCAGTTTGAGCCTTGAGCTTGGTAAATAGCAAGGACTCCTTTTTCTTGTGAAAAAGATAGCTTGTGTTTTACTAGCGTTAATTCTAATTTTCCATCTTTTCATGTAGTTTGAAATGTTGAATAGTGCACCCTGTAACTTAGTTACTATGTCATTGCCAAACTCATGCGAATAGAAAATTGCAGTGTCGTCGGCATACATAGCATAATTACAATTTTCAATTCTTGGGAAATCGGAACAGTATAATGTATACAACAAGGGGCCAAGTACTGATCCCTGCGGAACTCCAGCCGGTAGATGGATCATGTCGGAGTATTCATTATTTAAACACACACAAAAATAGCGATTGGTCAAAAAACTTTGAATTATTTTTACAAGATGCAATGGAAAGTGAAAATTAACTAATTTATGTATGAGACCATTATGCCACACTGTGTCAAATGCTTTTTCAACGTCCAGTAATATTAGACCAGTTGACTTTTTGTTTTCAAAGTTTGACTTTACATGATTAGAGATACGTTTAATCTGGTGCGTTGTACTGTGAAACTGTCTAAATCCAAATTGTTCATTTGGTAATATTTGATTAAGATTTATAAATAGAAACATTTTTTGTTGAATAACTTTTTCAAAAATTTTGCTAAGGCTACTTAGAAGACTAATTGGTCGATAACTATCCGTAATATTAATTGGTTTACCAGGCTTTCGGATTGGTATGATTTTTGCAGTCTTCCAGGTGCGAGGAAAATATTGCAATTTTAGACAAGAGTTTATTATAAACGTGAAATACAGTATGGCTTCTGTAGGCAGATATCTTAACATAATATTTTTAATATCATCATGACCTGCTGATTTTCTTAGTGGGGCTCTACGAATTAAATCTTCAACATATTTTTCGTCTACAAATTCAGACTCAGGAGTTTCTGATGGTGACGAAGTAAGTTGGGTTAATGTTGTGGTAACCAAGTTTTCCTGCATTGGTGTGCTAAGTTGAGTTGACACTTTATGATTTTCAAGGAATTTATAAGCGAAGAGGTTAGCTTTTTCATTATTGTCAACAACGATTTTATCCTGATTATGTAAAGGAGGGATTTGTGTATGTTTTTTGCGCAGTATTTTGCAGATGTTCCAGAAGGGCTTACTTCTACTTTCAAGTGAGCTAAGCTTTCTTTTCCAAGATTCATTTCTAAATTTGAAGATTTCATTACGGATTTTTGTACAGTATAAACCCGCTAATTCATGATTATAGCGTTGTCTGTATCTACACCATTGCCTACGGTGGTAATTTCTAATTTTTATTAGGTTTAATATAAAACCAGGTAGTTTTATGAAAGTTTTCTGGGCTTTCTTAAAAGGTACAGAACTTTGAATTGCGACATTTATGCTGTCGTAAAAGGTTTCTATATTTTTATCAACTTCCTCAGAGCAATTAACTTGTTGGAGATTTGTAGGTAGACTAAGCAGAGCATTTCTGATGGAGCGACGATAAACTTTCCAATTCGTTTTATTGTAGTCAATTTCAAGATTTTCAAGCTGCGTGAAACTTAAATTAAGAACAAACTTAACAGGCAAATGATCAGAAAAGAATTCATTTAGCGCTGTTGGTTGTGTTAAATGGCTGGAAATGTTTGATAGTACCAAATCTATATTCGATGGTGCACACCTGCTGGACGATGGTACATACTTAGGATAGTTTGAATATGATACTGTTATTGGAAAGAATGTTGTGAATTCGTGTAGAATATTCCCCCATGCGTTTGCTCTCGAGCATCCCCAATCCCGGTGCTTGCTGTTAAAATCCCCACAATGGATGAAATATCCGTTAACTCCGAAGAGTTTTCTCAAATCTTTTTTATATTTATTTTTAAGTTCCTGGGTATTAGTGCCCCCGGGAAAGTAAGAGCTGAAAAGTTTAACTTTTTTGTTTTCTGATGAAATAATTTCAATTCCGATACTTTCCACTACTTCGGTATTTATATTAGGTACTACAGTAAAGATAATAGATTTCTTAACTAATATGGCAACACCGCCACCTTCCCTCATTTCTCTGTCCTTACGTACACAAACATAACTAGGGTGATAAAGTTTGTCTGAGTGCTTTAGCCACGTTTCAGAGAGCATACAAATTTCAATATCGTTTTTAACCAAATAATTAAATAGTTCCATAAATTTATTGCGGATGCTACGGCAGTTCCAAAATATTACTCTCAACTTAGATGTATTCATTACTTAGGAGTAGAATACAGAAACCTAATTGCTAATTGTGCAATTGCATTAAATTGCTCGTATTTAGTTTTACATTCTTTTAATTTTAGTATAAGGAATTCGACAATCTCATATTCAGGTATAAAGTCGATTTTCTTGTATATAAACATTTAGCAGTCATTGAGTTGCCTTAAATCATTCATTTAACATATTTAAGTTAATTAACCTTCTTCATCTTACTGAAGGTGTTATAAAGCCAGAACGGCAGTGCATTTGGATGACTTCGACAATCTTATATTCACGTATAAATTCGATTTTCTTGTATATACGCATTTAGCAGTCGATACTGAGTTGCTTTAAATCATTAATTTATCATATTTAAGTTAATTAGCCTTCTTCATATTACTGAAGTTGACATAAAGCCATAACGGCAGTGCATTTGGAAGAACTCGACAATCTTATGTACAGGTATATTTACCTTCTTCATCTTACTGAAAGTTGACATAAAGCCATAACGGCAGTGCATTTGGAAGAATTCGACAATCTTATATTCAGGTATAAAGTCGATTTTCTTGTATATACACATTTAGCAGTCGATATTGAATTGCCTTAAATCATTAATTTAACATAATTAAGTTAATTAACCTTCTTCATCTTACTGAAGTTGACATAAATCCATAACGGCAGTGTATTTGGAAGAATTCGACAATCTTATATTCAAGTATAAAGTCCATTTTCTTGTATATACACATTAGCAATCGATATTGAGTTGCTTTAAATCATAAATTTAACATATTTAAGATAACAAACCTTCTTCAGCTTACTGAAGTTGACATAGAGCCATAACGGCAGTGCATTTGGAAAAATTCGACAATCTTATATTCAGGTATAAAGTCCATTTTCTTTTATATACACATTAAGCAGTCGATATTGAGATGCTTTAAATCATTAATTTAACATCTTTAAGTTATTTTACCTTCTTCATCTTACTGAAGTTGACATAAAACCATAACGGCAGTGCATTCGGAAGAATTCGACAATCTTATATTCAGGTATAAAGTCCATTTTCTTGTATATACACATTAAGCAGTCGATATTGAGTTGCTTTAAATCATTAATTTAACATCTTTAAGTTAATTTACCTTCTTCATCTTACTGAAGTTGACATAAAGCCATAACGGCAGTGCATTTGGAAGAATTCGACAATCTTATATTCAGGTATAAAGTCGATTTTCTTGTATATACACATTTAGCAGTCGATATTGAGTTGCTTTAAATCATTAATTTAACATCTTTAAGTTAATTTACCTTTCTTCATCTTACTGAAGTTGACATAAAGCCATAACGGCAGTGCATTTGGAAGAATTCGACAATCTTATATTCAGGTATAAAGTCGATTTTCTTGTATATACACATTTAGCAGTCGATATTGAGTTGCCTTAAATCATTCATTTAACATATTTAAGTTAATTAACCTTCTTCATCTTACTGAAGGTGTTATAAAGCCAGAACGGCAGTGCATTTGGATGAATTCGACAATCTTATATTCACGTATAAATTCGATTTTCTTGTATATACACATCCAGCAGACGCAATTGAGTTGCTTCACATCATTCACATTCAACATATTTAAGTTAATTAGCCTTCTTCATCTTACTGAAGTTGACATAAAGCCATAACGGCAGTGCATTTGGAAGAATTCGACAATCTTATATTCAGGTATAAAGTCGATTTTCTTGTATATACACATTTAGCAGTCGATATTGAGTTGCTTTAAATCATTAATTTAACATCTTTAAGTTAATTTACCTTCTTCATCTTACTGAAGTTGACATAAAGCCATAACGGCAGTGCATTTGGAAGAATTCGACAATCTTATATTCAGGTATAAAGTCGATTTTCTTGTATATACACATTTAGCAGTCGATATTGAGTTGCTTTAAATCATTAATTTAACATCTTTAAGTTAATTTACCTTCTTCATCTTACTGAAGTTGACATAAAGCCATAACGGCAGTGCATTTGGAAGAATTCGACAATCTTATATTCAGGTATAAAGTCGATTTTCTTTATATACACATTTAGCAGTCGATATTGAGTTGCTTTAAATCATTAATTTAACATCTTTAAGTTAATTTTACCTTCTTCATCTTACTGAAGTTGACATAAAGCCATAACGGCAGTGCATTTGGAAGAATTCGACAATCTTATATTCAGGTATAAAGTCGATTTTCTTGTATATACACATTTAGCAGTCGATATTGAAGTTGCTTTAAATCATTAATTTAACATATTTAAGTTATATTTACCTTCTTCATCTTACTGAAGTTGACATAAAGCCATAACGGCAGTGCATTTGGAAGAATTCGACAATCTTATATTCAGGTATAAAGTCGATTTTCTTGTATATACACATTTAGCAGTCGATATTGAGTTGCCTTAAATCATTCATTTAACATATTTAAGTTAATTAACCTTCTTCATCTTACTGAAGGTGACATAAAGCCATAACGGCAGTGCATTTGGAAGACTTCGACAATCTTATATTCACGTATATAGTCGATTTCTTGTATATGCACACTTAGCAGTCGGTATTGAGTTGCTTAAAATCATTGACTTTCACATATTTAAGTTAATTAGCCTTCTTCATCTTACTGAAGTTGACATAAAACCATAACGGCAGTGCATTTGGAAGAATTCGACAATCTTATATTCAGGTATAAAGTCGATTTTCTTGTATATACACATTTAGCAGTCGATATTGAGTTGCCTTAAATCATTAATTTAACATAATTAAGTTAATTAACCTTCTTCATCTTACTGAAGTTGACATAAAGCCATAACGGCAGTGCATTTGGAAGAATTCGACAATCTTATATTCAGGTATAAAGTCGATTTTCTTGTATATACACATTTAGCAGTCGATATTGAGTTGCTTTAAATCATTAATTTAACATATTTAAGTTAATTTACCTTCTTCATCTTACTGAAGTTGACATAAAGCCATAACGGCAGTGCATTTGGAAGAATTCGACAATCTTATATTCAGGTATAAAGTCCATTTTCTTGTATATACACATTAAGCAGTCGATATTGAGTTGCTTTAAATCATTAATTTAACATCTTTAAGTTAATTTACCTTCTTCATCTTACTGAAGTTGACATAAAGCCATAACGGCAGTGCATTTGGAAGAACGACAATCTTATATTCAGGTATAAAGTCCATTTTCTTGTATATACACATTAAGCAGTCGATATTGAGTTGCTTTAAATCATTAATTTAACATCTTTAAGTTATTTTACCTTCTTCATCTTACTGAAGTTGACATAAACCCATAACGGCAGTGTATTTGGAAGAATTCGACAATCTCATATTCAGGTAAAAAGTCGATTTTCTTGTATATAAACATTTAGCAGTCGACATTGAGTTGCCTTAAATCATTCATTTAACATATTTAAGTTAATTAACCTTCTTCATCTTACTGAAGGTGTTATAAAGCCAGAACGGCAGTGCATTTGGATGACTTCGACAATCTTATATTCACGTATAAATTCGATTTTCTTGTATATACGCATTTAGCAGTCGATACTGAGTTGCTTTAAATCATTAATTTAACATATTTAAGTTAATTAGCCTTCTTCATCTTACTGAAGTTGACATAAAACCATAACGGCAGTGCATTTGGAAGAACTCGACAATCTTATGTACAGGTATGAAGTCGATTTTCGTGTACATACACATTTAGCAGTCGATATTGAATTGCCTTAAATCATTAATTTAACATAATTAAGTTAATTAACCTTCTTCATCTTACTGAAGTTGACATAAATCCATAACGGCAGTGTATTTGGAAGAATTCGACAATCTTATGTTCAAGTATAAAGTCGATTTTCTTGAATATACACATTCAGCAATCGATATTGAGTTGCTTCAAATCATTAATTTAACATATTTAAGATAACAAACCTTCTTCAGCTTACTGAAGTTGACATAGAGCCATAACGGCAGTGCATTTGGAAAAATTCGACAATCTTATATTCAGGTATAAAGTCCATTTTCTTTTATATACACATTAAGCAGTCGATATTGAGATGCTTTAAATCATTAATTTAATATCT
>NW_026092290.1:0-7180 GCF_024586455.1 Bactrocera neohumeralis | reverse complement strand
TTCCCCGGAACATCACTTTTTAATTGGAAATTTTTTTATTAGGGGAAAATTGAAAGTTTTACCGTTTCTACATTTTTAATATTTTTTAAAAATTTAAAAGTTTATATTATACACCTAATATGTTGTTAAATAGAAGTTTCCATTTAATTTATTTTTTAATTTGGAACCTTTTGGGGTTTAAATTTTCAAATACATTTTTTTTTAAATTTTTTATATGAAAAAAAATTAAAGTTGATAACATCAAATGGGGGAAACGTTTTTTAACCCAAATTTTGGAAAAAAAAAAACATACGGTGGGGGGAAAAGGGATACAGAAAAAAATGAAAAAAATTTAAGCCCTTCTGAAATATTTTTTCCATTATTTCGTTATCATTTCTATATTTGTACCAATGGGAATTTTATGGATATACATACATACAAAAATTTTTTCTTGGACATTTGTCTGTTGTTTGAAAGCAAAGCGGCCCTAATACATATGTCTACATTCATAATAACAAGTGTCGCACGCTCTTTCCATTTTCGTTCAGGTCAACCAATGGCCAAAACTGCGTTTTTCAAAGAGTAAAGCTAAATACATTGAGGCGAAAAAATTTCTTAGGGAAACGTTAAAAGTTGTGAAGCTGCCTCTAAATTTTCCCTAAGAACGTGTGTATTCTATATTTGAAAATGTCGCTTGCAGTCTGTCGCGCCATTGTTTTCCCTTTTTGTGGATGAAAAAAAACCCAATTGGGGAAAAAAAAAAAAAACCCCCCAAGTCACCGTTTCCCCTTGCCGCTGTGTCCGCTCAAATCAGGTAAATATTATGCATATGTATAGGTAAATATATAAGATTTTTGGAATACAAAAATTTTTTAAAATTTTAAACGACAAGGCTTGTTCCCCTTTTGTCACTTCTTTCTTAAAAAGATAGAAAGTTGAAATTTTATTTTTTCGTTTTTGCCATCGTCAAAAAACGCTTGTAGGAAAAGGCAGTGGGGGAGATGAGGCGCTGTTTTAGAATAAAGGGAGGTCGCTTGAGGAATTTGGCCTGGTTTTGAATGAAATCGTTTTTGTTGTAAAATTTTCATTTTATTCCAATTTCCCCATATTGATTTGGGGCTTTTTTTTTGGAATTGTTGTTTTTGTAAAAAAATTCAATTTTTGTTGGTGACATATTCACAGGGCAGCATATGTATATTTGGCTTGTGCATTATTTGTTGGGAAAGCAAATATATGTAAAAAATAAAATGAATGAAATTAAAAACAGAAATAACCCCACTTTAATACATTGATAAGTGATAAAATATGATTTAATTTTTAACCCCACTCGAATACATAAAAATTCAAAGAGAAAAAAAAAAGATTAATACAAAATATTGTTTATAAATTCAAAAAAAAATATTATAACACAAAAAATTTTTTAGTATAGTATATTTGTAAAAATCAAAAAAAAATTTAAAAAAAGTCCAAATTTACTATAAATATTACTATAGCATTCATACAAAATTATATCATTCATAATTTTGTTTTTTGTCAATATTAATTTCCGACACAAAACAAAAAACATACATATTTTCATTCACATTCCCAAGTTGAAAGAAAAAAAATTTAAGCATGAAAAATCAAATGCAGTTTTTGGGACTCATAAAAAATGATACATATATTTTTAAAATTCTTTATATTCTTGGGATGTGGCAAAACATAAAAAAATTTTTTATGTTCATGTGTGAAGGTTGTTTTTTCAAAATTGCTTTAAAAAATGGGAAATTTAAAAATAAAAAAAGAAATTTAGGGATTATATTTATCTCGTTAATCTTTCTGCTTGGGATATATGCCATCTCATCATTTAAATACATATATTTATTTCTCTTCAATTCTTTTTGAATATGGGAAAAGTTAAAAAAGTTTAAATTTTACAGCGTGACTTCATTGAGGTGAATTTTTACTTTAAAAAAAAAAATAGGGAAGATGTGTTGCACCCTTCCCTTGCCCTCTAACAGCATTTCCAAAAAATTTTGTAAAAATTTAAAAAATGACGTGCCTATCGCCAGATTTTTGGGGCCAGAAAATTATTTTAGAATTGACAAACATAAATCGAAAAGTTGTTGCCCTTTTCTCCTTTTTCTATGAAAAACATAAGAAAGTTTTTTATGATTATTACGTTTCCCTCATCCGGAAAAAAAGCTTTGGGCAAAGTTGGGAGATGGGAAGGTGGTCCCCTTATATGAATAAAGGGGCGTTTTTGTTTGTTAAAAGGCGGGTTTGCCCGGGAATAAAAAATTGTTTTTTCCAAGATTTACCCTTTTGGTTTGGATAGACTTCGGGACGCCTTGTTGCTATTTGGGAATTTCTGTTTTTGAGAAGAATTTTTTAAAATTTTTTAGGGATATTTTTTTTTTTTCGTTTTTTGGGGGGAAAAGGGCACGGGAAGGGGTGATCTTTAATGCAAACCCTTAACCCCCCTAACCCCCAGATTTCCCCCAGGAATCACCTGATTAGGTTTATTTTGGCGGGGGGATAAAAATTTTTGTTCTCTTAGCACGGCCCGACGGACGTTATTCCCCCCGGGATATACTCCCCTTGCGCCCGGAAAGCCCCCGGGCCGTGACAGTTTTCCAAACCAGTGGACTTCAAACAAAAGGCGTCATTTTCCAATTTGAAAACCCCCCCCGAGTGTAAGTTTAATTTTTTCCTTTGCATTTTAAAAAAAAAGGGGGAAAAAAGAATACAGGATCGATTCAAAAAGCATTTAAACGTCGGGACCCCCGGCCCAATGTGTGCGGGAATCTGGGTGGGTAAAAAAGCCCCTGCCCACTTAGTTTTTTTAAGTTAGGGGAAACCGGGCCCCCATACGTCTTTTAGACCCAAGAATAGATGTCCGGTATCAGTCGGGTGGTCCCCCCCGTCCTGAGTGAGGTTTTCAAGCTGCTGCCATATCTTTAAAATTTTTCATTCTTTTTTTTGGCCTTATAGATGGCTTGGAAATTTTGATACTCTTCGGTTTGGTCCCCCCGATGTAAATGGATCAAAATCTTTTTACTTCAGCAGCATCACCTTAAAATTGTTCGAAACCTGAAAACCCTTAGTCCCGACAGCCTATGCACTGTGTTTGTCTGGCATATTTTGATCCCTTTTAGTGCCTGGATCTATATTGAGCCATATTACATAACTGGTCTCATTGCCTTTTATAATAAAAAAGGGGGGAACACACCCCTTTTTTTTGCCATCATTCTAGAAAAGGCATTCATGATTTTATTCGTTTTATTTGCGGGTTTTCCCTATGTTTTCCCAAAATTTGACCCTTTTTGAGTCTACTATTACTCCCAGATATTTTAGGTGAGGTTGTGAATGAATCTCGCACCCCAATGGGAAACATTTCTTCTTCCATTTTTGTACTTTGAGAAGACTTCTGTTTTTTGCTCGGGTTTCAAAACCTATTGAAGAACCATTGGCGCAGCCCGTTTATGCACCCCATTGCATTTTTTTTGGGTCGTCGGTGTTTAGCCACTGGCAAAATAAAAAAGGGTAAGCCCCCCAATTTAATTAGTTTTGGTGTCTCCTTTAGTCCCCCACCATACATTATGTTCCATAGAAGGGGGCCCAGCCAACCCTTTTGGGGTATCCCCCTGAAATTGAGAGTTCTCAGTGCCGTCTTTCGAAATGATAGTAGTCCCCCTTTTTTTTTAAAATAACTCATGACAATTTCCATAAAGATATTGAGGGGGTATTTCATATAGAGAATTTGTTCCCCTTTTGAGCAAAGGCATTCTTTCCAACATCCAGGGTGACCACCCACAATTTTTTTTGTTCCCCCTTTTTCCATCGCTTCCATTTCCCGCGCATTTCGGGGTGTAAAGACATCGAATAGTGCGTCAATGGGGGCCCCCTTTTTCATAAAAACCGTTTGTTTTTTTCTGATAATCCGCCGGCTTTTTAAAAAGCATCTTTCCCAAAAAAATTTTCCCGGGTTTTTTAAATTTGCACAGTGTCAAGCATCAAAAAAGGGGATTGGGGAAATGGTTCCTCCGGGGTCTTTTTTTTGTTTTAAAACAGAACCAATCGCTGACCCCTTTTTCCAGGGTCGGGAAATATTCCCTTTTTAAACAAAGCATTTGTATACTTTTACGAATAATTTAGGGTTTTAGATCATGGCTTTTTAATCTGGAATGCCATTCAAACCAAGGGGCTTTGGTGGGTTTTTAAATTTTTCCCCCGGGAAAAAATTTTTTCTGGTGGTTTTAAGACTTCGGATTTTTCATTAGAAATACCGCTTTTTTAAACAAAATTTCGACGACATTTTCATGAAGAATGCACTTTGGGAAAGCCCTTGTTTTTAAAATTTTGAAAAATATTTTTTTTAAGTTTTTCCCATGGGCCCGTTTTCTTCTTCACGAGTTTTTTCAAAACACTTTTTTTACTGCGACCAATGGCTGACTTTTTTTATTCCCTTTTTACTTTTTTAAAACTTTCCCATTATATTTCCCTTTTTGCTATTTCTTTCCCTTCCACCAATACACTGGCCTTTTGGGGGTTTTGGTTTGCTGTTTCCCCCCCATTGGGTTTGGCCCCAAGCTGGGGAAATTTTTTTTGCACTGTGTAACCCAAGGGGCATGGCGTCCTTTGCCTTTAAAAATTTTCAACCCGACCCCCTCAAAAAACCGCCATCAAAGGGCTTTTTTGTTTCCTGTTTTTGAGTTCCTTTCCCGGGGGTTTCCCTCCCTCTGGGATAAGGGGACCCCAATAATAAATGTGGTCACCATTTTAAAAATGTCCGACACCGCCCACCTTTAAAGTGCCTACCAAGGGGTTTTTTCGAACGGGGATGATTATGGAGCCTTCGTTTCCTTTTTTAAAAGGGATTTGCGTTCCCCTATTCAGGATCGTAAATTGGGTTTAGGGAAATTTTTTAGAGACGCCCACGGGGTTTGTGCGCCCCTTACCCCCCAAACGGTCGACCACGCATTGGGGAAATCGTCGATTATAATTTGGTGCTTTTTCTTCGGTTTCAAAGGGTTTCCCGGAGGAATTTTCAAAAAAAATTTTTAAAAGAGGCGCCGGAGGAGCATAGCAAACAACCAAAGGACATAGTTCGCAATTCGATAGGGTTCGCTTTGGGAGGCTTGGGTTTTCCGGGTGGAGGAAAAAACCCCGCTCTGGGGTATTCGACGGTACCTGCCGGGGGGAAATAGAGGAAGAGGAAGGGCCCCCCCCGGGAAGGACCGGAAAAAAGGACCCGGCCGCCCGAAAATTTAATTGGCGAAAGAAAAAAAGAAGAAACGACTGGGGGCTGTTGTTAACCGGCTATAATCGCAAGGGGGCTCCCCCAATTTAAAAAGAAGAAGAAGGTTATGATATTTGGGGAAGATATAAAAAAGGTTGTCCTTTAAGACCTTTTGCAGCTTTTTCCCATTTGCTTGGGGCCCCCAAAAGGGGGTTTTCCCAACGCACGACGCTGTCCGGGGAACGGTTTCGGGGCCTTTGGGAATAACCCCTTTTCCCCCTTGTTGCTATCCTGGGCGTTTTACGAAATTCTGGTTTCCGCGACGATACACGCGGTTTTTTCGCCGGGCTCGCTTTGGGATCGCTGAAATATCCCCCCCGCCCCCAAAGCCCCCTAAACCTTCCTTGCGTACCACGTTGACACCCCCTGTTACGACCCACCGCGCCCGGGATTTCGCCAGGGTCCCCCCAAACTTCGAACGATGTCCAGGTTTTTATTTCTGACGCCCGCGGGGCGCGACACGCTCGGCTACTTTTTTGCCGCCGGAGGCTTGATGACCGCGTCCTGATTAACGTTAAAACCGGGCAGACGACTACGTCCGGCTACTTCGCCGACGTTTGTGGTTTAATAACGCTTACCGTTTTACCCGCTCCCCTTTTGCTCGGGAGAGGTCCTTTTTTAATTATTTGGGGTAAAGATCCCGGGTCAGAAGACTGGGGGCTTAAACTGATGTTAAAGGTTGAGTTTTGGCCCGAGGATAAACCACTACCTTTTACCCTTTTTTCATTTTTCGCATTTTTCGTTATCATTTCATATTTTAAAAAATTGAATTTTTATGGAAAATATTATAAAAATAATTTTTTGGGACATTTTTTTTCTGAGAGAAATAAATTTTGAAAAAAAATACATACATATGACATACATTCAAAAATAACAAGGGCGCAAACGCTTCTTTTTTGCATCTTCGTTGTCAGGTCAACCAATGGCCGAAACCCTTTTGGTTTTTCCCAAAAAGTCATGCTGAATATACAGTGGTTTGGTGGGGCAGTTATATAGGGTGAAGCTGCCTCAAAAATGTTCCCAAGAACGTGTGGGGAATTTCTAATATTTGACAAATGTCGCTTGCAGTTGTCGCGCCCATTGTGTTCAGCACTTAGGGATGATAGAAAACCGGTTGCCGAAAAAAAAAACGAATGGGCGCCAATTTTCACCGTTTTCCCGCCGCTGCACAGCTCCGCCAAAACCAAAACGTAAATATGTATGCATATGGGATGAGCGTGAATGGTTTTCGACGCAGATTTTTTGGGAAAAAACCCCCAAAAAAATTTTAATAAATATTTAAAAAACGACAACGGTTTTGTTCCAATTTTTTTCACTTTTTTTTTTTGAACAAGCTTTGAAAGTTGTTCAATTTTTGATTTTTCGCTTTTAATTTGCAAAAGCAAAAAGGGGGCAGTTTTTGGGAGATGTTACGGCGCTGTTTTTATGAATGGGAAGGGGAGGGCGCTTGAGGAAATTTTTTCGCCGCGTTTTTGAAGAAATCGTTTTGCTTTTTAAAATTTTTTCCCTTTGGAAACTTCGCTAATTTGGCCGCCTATTGACTTTTTTGTTTTGGTTTTTTAGGCAATTGTTTTTTTTGGGGAAAAAAAACCTTCAATTTTTTGGGTTGGGACATTTACATTTCAAAGGGATAGATATTTTGGGGATGCTTGGCATTTATTTGTTCCCAATGTATAAAATATATTAAAAATATAAAATAAATGAATGTATGTTTTAAAATTTTTTTAAAAAAAATTTTTAAAATCAATGCGCGCACATGTAATACAAATTTATAAGTGATAAAAACATGATTTGAATTTTGAACGGGCAATGGAATACATACATACATTCATATTAAAAAAATAAGATTAAATACATATATATTTTTTATAAATTAAAGAAATATATTTTAACACAAAATATTTTGTTAGGGAAAATTTA
>NW_026092289.1:0-7749 GCF_024586455.1 Bactrocera neohumeralis | reverse complement strand
AAAAATTTTTGCTTTAAAACCCAATTTCGAACAAAAATTATATGCAGTATAAATTTTAGGAATGTCAACCCGTAAAAAAAAGGGGTTTTATTCTTTTAAATTTTAATTTTTGAAAAAACGTTTTTTTTTAATGAAAAACCAAGGTTTTTTTTTTCCAGGATGCTCCCGAAAGTTTTAATTCCGGCCAAGGTTACTTATAGGCAAAATTTTAATTTATATCGGGTGATTTTTTAAGAGTTTGGGATAATTTTTAAAAAAAAAAAACGAAAAATTTAAAACCATGGGTTCTTTATTTGAAACGTTAGTTTGGGTTATGAATTTATTTTTTAAAAGATAATTTATTTAAATGGACCGGGGCTGCTCGGGTTCCATTCGGAAAGTTTTTTTTGGGGCAATTTTTTTCGAGCATTTGGGCCCGGGAATACCCCGAATTTTTTTTGGGAAATGTTGTCTTCCAAAGCGGGAAAGGGGCCGGGTTTATTTCTGTAGATTTTTTAATTTGACGTGGCCCAAAAAATAGTCAAAAGGCTTTAAATGATGATCTTGGTGGCCCCCTTACGGGTCCATTTTTTTTGAGATGAATTGTTCCCCAAAAGGCCCCAAAATGGCCATAGAATCGCGACCCTTTTGGGCATGTAGGGGCCATCTTGTTAAAACCCAAATGTCAACCAAGTTCAGTTTTTTCCTTTTTTGGCAAAAAAAGTTTGTTAGCATCGAACGATGGGCGACCGCCTTTAAACCGAAGGGTCCAACAATTTTTAAAAAAATACGGTCCAATGATTCCACCAGCGTACAAACCACACCAAACAGTGCTTTTTTCGGGAAAAGGGCAGTTTTGAACGGCTTCTGGTTGTTTTTCCCCCAAAGGGCGGGTTTTGCTTTTTTCGGCCATTTAACCGGTTGAGCCTCATGCAAAACCCAATTTTTGTCGAAAAAAAAGGGATTTTCCAACTTTTCTGGGGCCCCATTCACTGAAAATTTCTTGTTTTGGACTTTCGAAGGGAAACCCCCCAAAGGCCCCCCGGGCCCAATTTAAATGAAATTATTTTCCCAAAAAGAAAAATGTCATAAACCCAATTTTAACTTTTTAAAATAAAAAAACCGATGAGATTTGCAAATTTTATGCGTTTTTTTTTTACCCAAGTTTTAAAAAAATCACCCGATATAATCTTTATATGAAAAAACACGTTGTTTGTCCGCGGTGGACGCCCTTAACTTTCTGAAAAGATTTTTAAAATTTTTACTGCTCAGCATGTGCAGTTTTATCCAACGGGGAGACAGGATAAACTTTCATTCAACTTATAATCACAATATTATATTATTGCAAATTATTGTAATTATTTGTCTATTATTTGACAGTCACTTTATTTGTTAAAGGGCCAAAAAATTCTAAAGATTACCTTTTTGTTAAAAATACAAACGTTTTATAAGTTTAAAAAATAGCATAATCACCAATTATTTCAATATTTAAATACAAAATAAATTTAGGTTATACTTTTAAACGTACGTGGTTTTTAAAAACAATTTAAAATTTGGTTTTTAATTTGCGCCATCTTTTTGAAACCCCTCAATCCAGCCAACAGTTAACGTCATCTGTTGGGGAAAATTTTGGAGCTAACGGATAATTTAAAGGGTTTACAAATAATAGACAAAAAATTTGAAATAAAAAAAAATTTGGGATTATAAATTTTTACAGAAAAGTTTTTTACATCGTTTTAAAAGTCCAGCCTTAAAATCTTACATAATATCAGTCTAAAACTACAAACACTAGTTTAAAGGGAAAACAAAAAGTGAAAGAAAACTTTTTTTCAAAGAAATAATCTTAGTGACTTTATTAAACACTTCGTATTATTTATGATTTTATGTGGGGGAAAAAAAATCTTCCCCAAAAGGTTCTTAATGAAAGTACGTCTTTGTAATATTAACACTGATCTACAGTGGTTTTTTTGTCCCAGATTTTGGGAAATTTATTTAAATCTTTACTTTCATTATGAACTCAAAAAATCAGAAAATAAAAAAAGAATCCCATATATTTTTACTGTAATAGTTTTTTTTTATGAAAAAATAAAATTTTTATAAAAGTAAACAGAGAAAAGATTTGAAAACCAAAGTGTTTTTTTCCAATTAAACCTTTTAAATTTTTTTCTTTTAAAGTTTCCCAAAAAATTTTTTTTCTAAGGATCGGCAATAATCCAAAAACGAACGATCTCATGGCCTTTTTTCCCCCTTTCCCCCATTTATTTTTTAATATATTGACAGTTTCTTCAAAATTTTGGTCCCTCTATTTATCTGGGAAAATTTTTGGCTAACAACCCCAAATTTTTCCCAAAGTTTATTGTTATTGATGGAGCAAAAAACATATTTTTTGAAATGCACAAGGATTTTCATTGAATAAAATTTTTAAATTTTTAGAAAATTTTGGGTTCGATATTTCTAAGTCTGCTTTTAAATCCCTTTTCCATAATTTTTTGACACATCTTTGGTTAAGAGTTTTAGGAAAGGGATCACGATTTGTTTTCCCAAAAAAAGGAGTAGAAACCTTTTAATTTATGACTGCGCAATACTTTTTATTTTTAATAATCCGATAACTGTTTCCCATAAAGATAAAAAACGCAAAAATAATAATTCAATATTGTCATGAATAAATTCTAAATCTTAACACTTGAAACCACAAGATTTGCTAAGACATCCGGGGAAACAAAAGCAATTTTTTTTTTTGGAATTTGTAATAGGGTTTAATTTGGCCCCGACCCACACGGCTTTTTCTCTGAGGGGGAAGTTGCATTACTGAATATTCTTTAAAACCCAAAAGGTAAAAGAAAAAGTAATATCTTTTTGTTTACGTGCCCTTATCATTATATCTGTTTACATTTTTACAAATTTTTTTTTTGAATTTTATTAGAGAGTAATAAAGAAAGTAATAATCAAGTTTGACCAAAAAATTACCAAACGAAAGGTTGTTAGAATAAAAAAAAAGTTCCACCACATTTAAATTACTAAAAAATTGTTTCTTAACATTTTTGCCCTGTTTACAAATTTGGAAATGGGAAATTCCCTTTGGTTGCATGCTGTTTTGCTCAGACGTTATTTGAGTTTTTACCCTGCGCTGGCCCCTTTATAAAAATTTGATTAATTAACATTTAAATAGACTTTAGTTGCCTTATTGGGCATGGCTAAATTTTTCCCCCTTACAGTTTTTAAAACGCTGAGGAGGGGAAAATTTACTAATTCTTAATTTACATTTCTGGTTGAATGTTTTTATTTGGGACGGGTTCGCTGTCGCCATTGTTTCGTCGCGTTGTTCCCGCTTTTTTGTATGCAAACGGTGAGAATGCAGTACTTAATACATATATACGAAGAGTATATATCTTCTTCTAAAATTTAAAATAACATAAGATCACTTTTCATAAAGATTCAGGCGAAGATAGAATCCATTTAAAATAAAAACTATTCTCATTCAAACAAAATTTAAATTTTCGTTCTAACTTGTTATATCGATTAAAGGGGGCCCTTTTAAAATCTGATAAATAATATATGTAATAATAATAATAATATGAATCAAAAAAATCAATTTTAAATTTTTTGAAGATACGTTATTTTCCAGCTGACGGGGTTTTCCCAGTAGTAAATTAAAAAATGATAAGCAGCCGCTCCCTTCGACAACGGTCATCGCCCTTGGATTCGGAAACAGTGTTGAATGCTGGTGCTTCCCCGGGAAAATTTCCCTTTTTTAAGACCCTGTCGACACCCGGTGACGCGCCGCAGTGTCACTTTTTGGTTTTCGTTAAATTTTAAAACCCTTTAAAAGAACCAAATCAAAGCAGACAATTTTAAAAAACAATTTTAAAGTGTACTTTTTAAAGAACAAAGATTTAGCCTTTTTTCAAAACGGTTTTCCTCGTGAATACATTTTCGTTGTCGTTACGGAAAGGTAGAGAAGCCATTATGTTTCCGTGTCTTCAAATAAAATACTTTAATTTAAATTAAAAAACCAAATGGGGGAGTCCCCTGGGGAAATATGTTTAGAATTATCTTCTTAACTCTAAATTTTTTTTGGGAAACCAAAACGGCCTTTTTTTAAGAGATGACTGGGATCAGGCTTTACATATTTTATGTTTATAAGATGGGGGATGAGCATGTGGGAAACTAATATCCGAAAATTTGGGGAAGATTGCTTCCCGGCCGGATTACAAGGGGGCAGAAATCACATTGGGATTATTAAAAAAATTATAAAAACCCTTTAAATTTATAGAAACCAAACCCGATTAGATATAAACGAGTATAATGGTCAAACAAATCGAGAAGATTTTAGTACATATAGTACATCGGGTATTGATTGTTAGATTTAGCTAAGAATTTTTTTAAAAAAATAACTGATTGGGTTTTCCCTTTTTTTTACAGAAAAAAAATTAAAATTTTTTGGTTTGGTAAACAATAGGCTTACAGTTTTAATTTCCCTTAAGAACCCCTCCTGAAGGCAGGACCCAAAAGATAGGCCAAACATCTAACATATAATTGGTATTTATTTTGGAAAAATTATGTTTTCTTCTATATTTGACCCTTTGCTTGGGTTTTTACCCACACCAAGTGGCTAAACTAAAGTTAAAGAGACCAACACAACCCCTTAAAAACAAGAGCTAATGAGATAAAAAAGGTTTAACTTTTTTTTTCATCGACTATTTTCGCCTTGGAGTAATTTCAAACCTGGGGGAAGCTGAAAAGCATGACTTGGCATCGAAATAATTTTTTTACTTCGTTGGAAAAAAACTTTTTGGGTTTAAAACGGTGGAGGAAAAAAAATTTGGCAAAAAAGTTTAATGGCAGAGCAGCAAAGTGAAGTTTTAAAAAAAAAGCGGAGTCATGCAAAAATTTTGGGTTAGTAAAAAAAGGGTTAATGGTTTTTTAAATTTTTCCCCCAAAAAATTTATTATTCAACGGATGGGAAAACGCGTAGCCACCAAAAATGCTTTCGATGGTGAAAGAAAATCAACCAACTGTTGTTGGATTTAAATAGGGGGAGTAGCAATGGGGGGAGAAAAAATTTATTTTTAAAAAATTATCGGGCGTACTTTTAAGTAAAACGTTATTGAACAAAAAGTTTTGTTTAAGAAAAGTTTTGATGGTTTGTCATTTCAATAAAAATTTATATATTTTTGATAGAAAGCTTATCGAAAAAAAAAAACAAAATTGATAAAAATTCTTGACGCCGTTCGGGGTAATCACCGAAAGTCTATTTTGTTTTGTTTTTGTTCGTAAAACCTTCAACATGACATTTTAACCTTTTTTTTTATTTTAAGGGGCATACAAGCATTGGGGAAATTATGAAAGGGGGAGTTGTCGTTTGTATGCGTTGGTTTCCCCCGATTTTTTTTCAATTTTGATCCGGGAAATTAATTAAGACTTGAGATGCATTCATGCATATACATACATAAAATGTGATTTTAAAATTTCTTCGCTTTGAAATTATTGTAATTTCAAAAGTTTGGATTGGGGGGTTTAGTGTACGTAATGCCCGTTTTGGGATTGGTGACGTTTTTTAAAGTTTTTTAACCTTTTTATTTTTGCTTCTTTAAAACCCGATGTTTTTAATTTTCTAGTGTATGTTTGCTCCATTTTCGTGCAACTTTTTTTCAAAGAAACATTTAGAAAAAAAAGATTACTAAATGCTGCTTTCCCCTCTTTTTTAACATTACTTTTTAAAAAAATTTCAGACAGAAAGGCTTTATGAATGCCATCAAGGGGCGAATGCCTTTATTGGGGGAGAAGTTTTATTTTTAGATAAAATCAAATCGCACTTACATTTTCGGCGAAGTGTATACCCCACTACTTTTTTATTACATAATATATATTTGTTTAGAGGGCTCATTTTACCATAATAGCCGTAATCGCGGAAAACAAACCTTTTTTCATTTTTTGTTATTGTTAAAAATATTTCAAATTTTTAAAACCAGAAACGATTTTCTTTTTTAATTTAAAAAGAACGGTTTTTAAAGATTAAAGCCCTTTGTTTATTTTTCCTCGGATTATAAATTTCCGAAAAAAGCCGTAATTGAACTATTCAATTTATACAAAACCCCTCTGAAAGGATTATAGTCTACAATTGTACCCAATTTGATATCCAAGATCTAATAATTTTTTTTTTATTGATTGTTTGGATATCCCCGATAATCGATGGGGTTTTTAAATTTCCCCTTGGGAACCCCTTTAAAAATACTGACTAAAATTTTTGTTTTCTTTTTAATCACTTTTGTGGACAAACCCCCATTAAGTAAGCCACCGATTCCACTCAGGAGGGATTGCTACTACTTGACGCAGAAAAAGATTAGTACCAGAATGCTTTCTAAAGTTTAATATGCACGCCTGCCAAACCTTTTTTCTGTTAAAAAATTTGTGAATGAGGTCCTATTGTTCTTTGAGATATTGTTGATGGGAAAACCCCTTTAAACCCCAAATTTTAAATTGCGGGGATTGAACAAAAAACGTGATTTTTTTGAAAAAATTTTTTTTCTCCCGTTTAACATATTTTTTTAAAACGGGCCATAACAAAAACCCAAAAATGTGGACCCAAATGCTTTATACAATCCCTTTATTCATACCGGTAGACCGCATATATTAATATAAAAATTTAAACCCCCGGGAGCCCTTTTTTGGGGAAATATTTTTCAATATCTGAGATAACCTTTTGGGAAAAATTTAAAATTTAAAGTATAGCACTGGAGACATAGATAAGGAAAACGTATGAATATGTCCCATGAATTATCCCCAAATCCCAAAAATACTACCCTACATGATTAAAAATCATAAATAATGAGACAGTAGGCGGAGCAAAACCTTTATAAGAAAATTTTATGAAAAAGACCACGTTTGAGGAAATTATAAGCCCCCCGGGATATAATCATTAAAAATCAAGCCCAAGCAATTTTTTTTTAAATTTTATAACATTATCCTTAAAAAACCAACGATAAACTTTAAAAAGGGGAAGTTGGGCGCATCCACGCTTTATTTTCATAAATAAAAAAAATTTTAAAGGAACTTTTTTGTTATATCAAAATAATAATTTGATTAGAATCCGGTGAATACATATCCTAGCTTTCCCCTCTTTATAAATATATGTACATCTGTAAATTATGAGAATCTTAACCATCTCCATGCCTGACCAAAAATACCTGATATAACAACCCAAAAATCCGGGGTTTTCTTTTTACAGCAAAACAAAATCGAAAAGTGGGAAAGGGTATTAAAACTAAAAAAAATTGCCGTGATGAGTTAGTCTATTTTCAGATGCTTGCTAATTTGTGTGTCCATACTTTTAACTGAGCACTGTGTCTATGAGCTGTCATATGAATATATTATTATACCCAGAACAGGGTATATTAAGTTTGCCACGAAGTTTGTAACACCTAGAAGGAAGCGTCGGAGATCCATAAAGATATAAATAAATGATTAAAAAAGGCCCAGCGAGCCCATTTAGAATGCCCGTCTTTTCCGTTCCGGGAACGTCTGTTTGTATACGGATATACGAACCAGTCCCCGGTTTTTAAGACATCGTTTTTAAAAATTTTTCAAACGTCAATTTCTCTCCAAGAAATTTCCATTTGTTTTTAAACCCCCGGGGTATCGGGTCACTATAACATATTGGGCCCAAAAAAACTGAATGATAAGGGAATCAAAAGCTCTTTATAGTTAATTTATTTGACAAGATATAATTTATTTTAAATTTTGGAAAATTACCTTCTGGGAAAATTAATA
>NW_026092288.1:0-7612 GCF_024586455.1 Bactrocera neohumeralis | reverse complement strand
TTGGCATAAAGCTAAAACGGCAGTGCATTTGGAAAATTCCATTACTTTACATTTAGGTATAAAACCGCTTTTCTTGCATGTACACATTTAGAAATCCATATCAAGTTGCTTCAAATCATTAGCTTCACATATTAAAGTTAATTAACCTTCTTCATCTTACTGAAGTTGGCATAAAGCCAAAACGGCAGTGCATTTGGAAAATTCCAGAATTTACATTTAGGTATAAAACCGATTTTCTTGCATATACACATTTAGAAATCCATATCAAGTTGCTTTAAATCATTAGCGTCACATTTTAAAGTTAATTAACCTTCTTCATCTTACTGAAGTTGGCATAAAGCCAAAACGGCAGTGCATTTGGAAAAATTCCAGAATTTTACATTTAGGTATAAAACCGATTTTCTTGCATATACACATTTAGAAATCCATATCAAGTTGCTTCAAATCATTAGCTTCACATATTAAAGTCAACTAATTTTCTTCATCTTACTGAAATTGGCACAAAGTCAAAACGGCAGTGCATTTGGAAATTCCAGAATTTTACATTTAGGTATAAAACCGATTTTCTTGCATATAAACATTTAGAAATCCATATCGAGTTGCTTCAAATCATTTAGCTTCACATATTAAAGTTAATTAACCTTCTTCATCTTACTGAAGTTGGCATAAAGCTAAAACGGCAGTGCATTTGGAAAATTCCAGAATTTTACATTTAGGTGTAAAACCGATTTTCTTGCATATACACATTTTAAAAAACCACAGCGAATTGCTTCAAATCATTAGCTTCACATATTAAAGTTAATTAACCTTCTTCATCTTACTGAAGTTGGCATAAAGCCAAAACGGCAGTGCATTTGGAAAATTCCATTACTTTACATTTAGGTATAAAACCGCTTTTCTTGCATGTACACATTTAGAAATCCATATCGAGTTGCTTAAATCATTAGCTTCACATATTAAAGTTAATTAACCTTCTTCATCTTACTGAAGTTGGCATAAAGCCAAAACGGCAGTGCATTTGGAAAATTCCATTACTTTACATTTAGGTATAAAACCGATTTTCTTGCATGTACACATTTAGAAATCCATATCAAGTTGTTTTAAAAATATTAGCTTCACATATTAAAGTTAATTAACCTTCTTCATCTTACTGAAGTTGGCATAAAGCCAAAACGGCAGTGCATTTGGAAAATTCCATTACTTTACATTTAGGTATAAAACCTATTTTCTTGCATGTACACATTTAGAAATCCATATCAAGTTGTTTTAAATCATTAGCTTCACATATTAAAGGTAATTAACCTTCACCATCTTACTGAAGTTGGCACAAAGCCAAAACGGCAGTGCATTTGGAAAAAGTTCACAATTTTACATTTAGGTATAAAACCGATTTTCTTGCATATAAACATTTAGAAATCCATATCGAGTTGCTTCAAATCATTAGCTTCACATATTAAAGTTAATTAACCTTCTTCATCTTACTGAAGTTGGCATAAAGCTAAAACGGCAGTGCATTTGGAAAATTCCATTACTTTACATTTAGGTATTAAACCGCTTTTCTTGCATGTACACATTTAGAAATCCATATCAAGTTGCTTCAAATCATTAGCTTCACATATTAAAGTTAATTAACTTTCTTCATCTTACTGAAGTTGGCATAAAGCCAAAACGGCAGTGCATTTGGAAAATTCCAGAATTTTACATTTTGGTATAAAACTGACATTCTTTCATATACACATATGGCAATCCATATCGAGTGGATTCAAATCATTAGCTTCACATATTAAAGTTAATTAAGCTACTTCATCTTACCAAAATTGGCATAAAACCAAAACGGCAGTGCATTTGGAAAATTCCAAATTTTTACATTTAGGTATAAAACCGATTTTCTTGCATATACACATTTAGAAATCCATATCAAGTTGCTTTAAATCATTAGCGTCACATATTAAAGTTAATTAACCTTCTTCATCTTACTGAAGTTGGCATAAAGCCAAACCGGCAGTGCATTTGGAAAAATTCCACAATTTTACATTTCGCATTAAAAAACCGGTATAAAACCGATTTTCTTGCATCTTATTGAAGTTGGCATACATTTAGAAATCCATATCATTTAGGTAGTTGCTTTTTAAATCATTAAATTTAAATATTAAATATTAAATTAATTAACTTCTTCATCTTACTGAAGTTGGCATAAAGCCAAAACGGCAGTGCATTTGGAAAATTCCACAATTTTACATTTAGGTATAAAACCGATTTTCTTGCATATACACATTTAGAAATCTATATCAAGTTGCTTCAAATCATTAGCTTCACATATTAAAGATAATAAACCTTCTTCATCTTACTGAAGTTGGCATAAAGACAAAACGGCAGTGCATTTGGAAAAAGTTCCATTATTTTACATTTAGGTATAAAACCGACTTTCTTGCATGTAAACATTTAGAAATCCATATCGAGTTGCTTCAAATCATTAGCTTCACATATTAAAGTTAATTAACCTTCTTCATCTTACTGAAGTTGGCATAAAGCCAAAACGGCAGTGCATTTGGAAAATTCCATTACTTTACATTTAGGTATAAAACCGCTTTTCTTGCATGTACACATTTAAAAATGCATTGCAATTTGCTTCAAATCATTAGCTTCACATACTAAAGGTAAATTAACCTTCTTCATCTAATTGAAGTTGGCATAAAACCAAAACGGCAGTGCATTTGGAAAATTCCAGAATTTTACATTTAGGTATAAAACCGATTTTCTTGCATATAAACATTTAGAAATCCATATCAAGTTGCTTAAATCATTAGCTTCACATATTAAAGATAATTAACCTTCTTCATCTTACTGAAGTTGGCATAAAGCCAAAACGGCAGTGCATTTGGAAAATTCCAGAATTTTACATTTAGGTATAAAATCGATTTCCTTGCATGTACACATTTAGAAAACAATATCAAGTCCCTTCAAATCATTAGCTTCACATATTAAAGTTAATTAACCTTCTTCATCTTACTGAAGTTGGCATAAAGCCAAAACGGCAGTGCATTTGGAAAATTCCAGAATTTTACATTTAGGTATAAAACCGATTTTCTTGCATGTAAACATTTAGAAATCCATATCGAGTTGCTTCAAATCATTAGCTTCACATATTAAAGATAATTAACCTTCTTCATCTTACTGAAGTTGGCATAAAGCCAAAACGGCAGTGCATTTGGAAAATTCCAGAATTTTACATTTAGCTATAAAACCGACTTTCTTGCATGTACTCATTTAGAAATCCGTATAAAGTTGCTTCAAATCATTAGCTTCACATATTAAAGATAATTAACCTTCTTCATCTTACTGAAGTTGGCATAAAGCCAAAACGGCAGTGCATTTGGAAAATTCCATTACTTTACATTTAGGTATCAAACCGCTTTTCTTGCATGTACACATTTACAAATCCATATCAAGTTGCCTTAAATCAATAGCTTAACATATTAAAGATAATTAACCTTCTTCATCTTACTGAAGTTGGCATAAAGCCAAAACGGCAGTGCATTTGGAAAATTCCATTACTTTACATTTAGGTATAAAACCGATTTTCTTGCATATACTCATTTAGAAATACATATGAAGTTTCTTATATATATATACTAGTGAAGTGAAGTGAAAGTGACGTGTTTTTCTGATGCTCCGCATATGGCACCAACTACTAGTGGAAATACCCAAAAATTATTTTCCAAGTGCGCGAAAACACAGTGCCCACATCACCCAAGACAAATCACAGAACTGAGCAGGTGCTCTTGTGTAAAAGAAGTAAGTGATAAAACATATTTTAAATATCTATTTTTTTTTCTTTTGCGAAGGTACACAGAAAAGAGAATTCGCAAAGAGCGCATATTCTCTCTCTCCCTTCCACAAAAGCAACACATCCCACAACCCACGTTCCACACTAAAAGAAATCACCGAGGGATTTATTCCTGAGGAATTGCCGTGATCACCAGTACTAAGGGATTGCTGTAGGCCTAGCTGAGGAAATGTCAGCTAAAGCCAAACAGGCAAATACCTTTACTGGTAATAAGGAGGATGTTAGCCCATTCACTCGGAGCAATAAGACTCCCCGATCGCCGGACCGTCAGGTAACAATGCCTATATTGCAGAGCATTAAAGTTGCTAAACCATCTGCCTGCGAGGTAACTCCAAAACGACAATGGCTTTTGGGAGCTTCGACTAACGACTCCAGCGTAGTCAACATACCTTCATCAAATAAAACCAATAGCAGCGATTTGATGATAACAATGAGCGAAGGAGAGAATGCGCTCTCCGCTCTGGGAGTGCTAATAGATGAGCTAATCTCTCTCACGCACAGCCAGAAGCAAAGACATGTCAACCAGCAAATGCGAAACTTAATAGACCAAATATCGCAACTGCAAAAACAAGCAACAAGAGAAGTTAGAGAGGCGGCATCTCTCCCGATTACCCAGCCGAAAAGAGGCCGCGCAAAGAGCTCTGAAGAACCAATGGCCGAGGAGCAGACTCAACAACAAACGAAACGAACATGTTTCAATTCGCCAAAAACCCGGGAGAGAACAAATCTGATTGGTCAGTTTAAACGATCAATTATAATGAAGGACAACGCCAATACCAACAATTTACAAGGCACCACAAAGTCCCTGCCAACAACTCAGTTAAGCACGCAAATATCACAAGAGGCTAACTGCTGCTCTCTAAAACCAATGGAGGAGCCGTGGAACATAGTAGCTAGGAAAGCTAACCAAAAGTCTACGAAATTGCCGAAGGCCAAGCCCCAGGCCATATTGATCTCGAAAAATGGGAATCTTACCTACGCTGAAATTCTACGCAAAATTAAGACTGACTCTAATTTGAACGCATTCGGAAACATGGTAACCAAAATACGCAAAACACAAGGCGGAGAAATGCTGCTACAACTAAGCGGTACAGTGATACCAACAGACTCGCACGAAAATATGAAGAAATGCCTTGGTGACCAAGCAAACGTTAAATTGTTGACCCAGGAGATCCTACTTGAGTGTAAAGACTTGGATGAAATCACCAGTAAGGAAGAGGTTCTCTATGCTCTGCAAAGAGAGTTGGGTAACAAGGAGTTGACAATCTCAGCAATTAAGGGCATAAGAAAGGCGTACGGAGACACTCAAACTGCACTCATAAAACTCCCGGTTGAGGCAGCTAGACAGCTTCTACAAAGTAGAAAGCTGAAAGTCGGGTGGGTAATCTGCCGTATTCGGGAACATAGGCAACCGCAGCGTTGCTTCAAGTGTCTCGACTATGGACACACAGCGAAAGTGTGCGCAAACGAGGATAGGTCTAGGATCTGCAGAAGATGTGGCGAAGGTGAACATCAGGCCAAGGACTGCACCAATAAGCGGAAATGTTTACTCTGCCTGAAGGCAGGATCCAAAGAAACTGAGCATTTCACTGGAAGCGTCAGATGCCCGGTATATAAGAAGGCAGCACAACAGGTCGTATGAGATTATTACAACTCAACCTTAACCATTGTCAAGCGGCACAGGATCTGCTAAAACAAACGATCGCTGAAAAGCAGATCGACTTGGCATTACTCAGCGAACCATACAAAACCGGGCGGAGTGTAAACTGGTTAAGTGACACAAAAAATAAGGCTGCTGTATGGAAATGTAACCCTAGTTTCCCTCAACTGGAGTCTACATGCTCTTTCAACGGCTTTGTTCGAGCTAAAGTTAGCGACATACATATATATAGTTGCTATCTACCCCCCAGTATCAATGATGAAGAATTTAAGAATATCATCGACAGCATTGTGACCGATGCCCGAGGTAGAACTAAACTGATAATAGCTGGTGATTTTAATGCCTGGACTATTGAATGGGGATGCAAAAGAACTAATAGTAGGGACAAAGCCTTACTAGAAGCTTTTGCTTCCCTTGATCTTGAGCTACTCAATACAAGTAACCAATGTACGTTCAACAAAGGCGGCCGACAATCAGTGATCGATCTTACTTTCGTAAACTCAAGCCTAGTTCGCAGATCGCAATGGCAAATTAGCGATCAGTACACTTTCAGCGATCACTATGCCATTATATTTGAGGTAAATGCTCCCCAAACACGGCTCCACCTACAGACCCTAACAAGAAGTTCATGGCGACCCAAAACATTTGACCCAGACCTTTTCGAAGAAGCCTTTGGACCCGCTACTCTTCCTGACAACTTGCGGTCGGTTAACCAGGCGACTGCATTGATTATGAGCCGCATTAAGACTGCATGGCATCTTTGGTCACATCGTCCTTCTCATCCGTCGGAGCGTGGGCGCAGATCAGCGATATGTTGAAGAACCTCGCTTTGATGCGGATTGTGGCTAGACGTTCATTCACCGGAGTGAATGATAGTACTCGGCGACGGAGTCTCTCTCCCACCACGAATCCCACACCAAACTTGCGCTCCTTTATGTGGCCACTGTAGTAAATGTCACAAGGACCTACTCGTCTCTGTCCTTGTCCCGTCCATCGCATTTCTTGGACGGCGGTGATGTCAGCCTTTGTTTTTACGAAGACATCAACCAGCTGGGCAGCGGCACCTTCCCAATTAAGGGACCGGACATTCCAGGTGCATGCCCTTAATTCGTAGTCCTTCTTTCGTTTGCCATGGTCGTCATCAAAAGGGGGGTCTCTCATCCGAGGCTGCTGTTGGTTTTTCATTGGGGGGAGCTTTTTACGTGGCGGGTCCCAAACCCAGCGCACAACCCTATGTAGGGTGTTTCGCCTTCTCACTTTAGCTCACCTTCGAACGGATGTTCTTAGGCTATCCAGAGGATACTTGGTCAAAGACCGGAAGTCGTAGTTTTGAGTCATATGTAAAAGAATCGTTCTTCATCTTTGTGAATGGCGATCAGAGAACTTTCCTCACTTGCGTGAACTGCACACAACCCCATCCTCCAATTTTACATTTATGTAGATATAAAACCGATTTTCTTGCATATAAACATTAAGAAATCCATATCGAGTTGCTTCAAATCATTAGCTTCACATATTAAAGATAATTAACCTTCTTCATCTTACTGAAGTTGGCATAAAGCTAAAACGGCAGTGCATTTGGAAAATTCCAGAATTTTACATTTAGGTATAAAACCGCTTTTCTTGCATGTACACATTTAGAAATCCATATCAAGTTGCTTCAAATCACTAGCTTCACATATTAAAGTTAAATTAACTTTCTTCATCTTATTGAAGTTGGCATAAAGCCAAAACGGCAGTGCATTTGGAAAATTCCAGAATTTTACATTTAGGTATAAAACCGATTTTCTTGCATATAAACATTTAGAAATCCATATCGAGTTGCTTCAAATCATTAGCTTCACATATTAAAGTTAATTAACCTTCTTCATCTTACTGAAGTTGGCATAAAGCTAAAACGGCAGTGCATTTGGAAAATTCCATTACTTTACATTTAGGTATCAAACCGATATTCTTGCATCTACACATTTAGAAATCCATATCAAGTTGCTTCAAATCATTAGCTTCACATATTAAAGTTAATTAATCTTCTTCATCTTATTGAAGTTGGCATAAAGCCAAAACGGAAGTGCATTTGGAAAATTCCATTACTTTACATTTAGGTA
>NW_026092287.1:0-8076 GCF_024586455.1 Bactrocera neohumeralis | reverse complement strand
CCCACTAATAAAGACTTTTCTGGTAATGCTGCTGTGCATATATTTACCAGTATAGGGTCCCAGTTGTCTGTGGGAATATTTTGGGTCGATAAAATCGACAAACAATTGGAAACAGTGGATTGAAGTTTGATAAATTCTTCACTGGTTTCTTTTTGAATTTTTGGCAAGTTCATTAAGATTGTTATCTGCTTATCGACCAATATTCGTTCATTCTCGTATCTTGATTTTAAAGCTTTCCAAGCCATATTAAAATTGTCGTCATTTAATGCGAACTGTTTTACTATGACGCCAGCTTGACCTTTCGTTTTGTATCGGAGGTGATACAATTTTTGTGCATTAGATAATTTTGGGTGGTTTATGTAAACGGCTGTGAACATGTCTCGGAAGGACGGCCATTGTTCATAACCCCCATGAAAAATTGCTGTGTCACATGCGGGCACCTTGAGGTGGATGCCTGAACTTGCCTCTTGACTTTGTACTTGTGGCATCTCTACTCGCGGAAGTGGAGTAGGTGCAATTGCTTTAATTAGTTTCAATTGATCTGTAATCATTGCTTTCGTTTCTTCAAATTGGTCTAAGCAATTTTCATATTTGGCGTAAGCCGAGGACTTGAAATTTTCTGGTAGATCTGAATCATCAGATTCTACTATTGCGTCATAAGAAGCTTGGAGACGTATCCAAAAATTGTCCAGATTTTCTTTTTTGATTTCTAATGCCGATTCAGAATTATCTTGAATCGGCGAAGATGAAAATCGAGTGCAGTATTTAATAAAACTGTCACTCTCAGCAATAAATTTACTTTTTATAATGTCTTTCACCCTTTTTTGTTTCGTAACACCTTGCTTTGAGCGTGTAGCTTCTGCAGGTGTACATGGACTTTTTTCGTCCGAAACCATTTTTGGAACTTTCAGTAGTTGTGAAGATTTAGATTCTTTGGAATCTGTGTCCATTTAGAACAAATAAATTAACGAAATAAATTTTATTTCCTTTCAGTGTAAACTGATTGAGTTCGAATGAAATTGCTGATTGCAAAGCGAATTTTTTGTAAATTGGTAAAATTGTAAAATTGTTTGTTTTATTTTATTTTATTGATCGGATTTAATTAAATAACGCGTTCGTTTTAATTAATTTGAAAAGCATAAAAGTATTAACGAATTTATTTATTATTATTTAATTGCTAAAAATGCAATATTTATTTTATTAATTTGTTTAGAGTTTGTATATCTTATAGGGTATACCTATAGACGAATCCGTTTGTATGTATGTACTTGATAATTCGGGTGGTGGAGCACGGTGCTCGTTCGTTCCAAAGATGTGGTTGGCCGTGGGGAAACGGTTGGCGCAATTATTCCACAAAATGTTAAATGAAAAACAAAAGGTTTCTTATAATATGTGTATTTAATTATAAAAATTTGGAACCACACTTACCACGTCTGTATCGCTAGGATGTCGCAAAAGGAGAGAGCGCGCGCAACTTTTTTAGTTAGTGTTTAGTTGCGCGCGAATTGAAACTTCGAAAAAGAAGAAAAGAAATGATTGCTCTGCCGATACAGACGTGGCAAAAGAAATTGGGCGGGGGCGGCGTCAGCATTCTCCCCGCCTTGCAGTATTACTGCAAATGCAGTTTACAATAAATTACTTAAAGCTAACTTAACTAACTGGCTCCTGCACTTCCTCTTCCACGTCTCTTTGCAGATGGGGTGGCCGACAAGACGAATCGAGTCTGGTTCGGTCCGGGAAATGCCGCTGAGATGAATCGAGTCTCAGTCGGTCATTACCATGCCGCCAATTTGCATAGAAGTCACCACCTCCCGAGGTCGGCGAGACGACTCGAGTCTAACTCGATCCTGGGTAGACGGTAACTGTGAGAGGCGTTGGCAGCCAGTGCACTTTATTGTGCCGATATTATACGACACCGGATATTATAGATCCCAGTGTCGTATTTTGGGCGATGAGTTGGCCCACTGCCGCTCATTGTAACTCTGGCAACATGAGCCGGTAGTAAACGTCCACTCCCAAAATTACATCGACTGGCGCTGCCCTGTTGGAATGGTCGTATAAAGTTTCTATATTGGCGTCGGCGTTATGAACCTGGTTGCAGTTCGAACTCTTATTAAAGCGGTTGGTGACAGCGCAATTCTTTGCTGCCAAGGTAGTGTTGCGTGTATCTGCTTGACGACGAACGTCTCGTCCACGCCTTCACTTCGGATGGGGTGGCCGACGAGACGAATCGAGTCTGGTTCGGTCCGGACAATGTCGCTGAGACGATTCGAGTCTCAGTCGATCGTTGCCATGCCGCCAATCCGAAAGGAAGTTACCAGCACGCCGAAGTCGGCGAGACGACTCGAGTCTGACTCGATCTTGGGCGTGTAGTATGCGGGAGAGGCCTCGTTGGTCAGAGCTTTGCGTGACTGATGGCGTCAGTTCACACGGTTGAGAGAGGTCCGAATACGTCGTGCCGATTGTCAATGAATTCTCTTCCATTTCTATTGTTGTGCGGGTGGCGCTCCGGCTGAAGCCGACATGCGTTCGACTTTAGATTGTGGCGATGCTTCTTTTTCAGTCATCTCGTATTTCTTTGCAGCTGGGACCTGCTGTGCGTTATTTGTGCATTGTGTGACAATTGTATCTTGTCATCTGTGGTGGTCGTACTTTGTTTGCTCGACGACGCTGTGGATTGTGCATGTGTTTGTGATTGGGGTTTCTCCTGTTTCACCGGTGGTTTTTTCTGCTTTTTTTTGAGCAATTGCATGAGTTTGTCCTTGACATCGAGTCGTATCTCATCGGGCACACGTTTGATCTCCGCGTAGAGTGAGAGCAAGAAGAGCTTATCGGGATCACGATTCTTCCGATTTTTTGCTTTTGCAGATTCTCGTTGCGTTGCGGCTGCGGCATGTTGCTGGTTGCGCAACAAATGCGAGTGCAGGCCGCCGTGGAATGCCTGCAGGTGTGGCATCGAATTGCGTTGTTGCGACGGACTACTGCCGGGTGCTCGAAATGCGCCACCATGTGTATCGGTGTGATTCGATGAGCCGGGCGCATCATTTGTTCTGCCATCGTTGCTGGCATGATCCTGTTGTTGCTGCTGCTGCTGATGTTGTTGCTGTTGTAAAAATATAAAATTAGTATTATTTTCGCTACAAAATTGAGTTTTTGTTTGTTGTTGACTTATCGTTGAATTTTGTCTGTCGCCTTTACCATTTATTTTTGTTTCTTCGGAGGGAACGGACCCTGTTAAAATCCAACCGAACACCGTACGTTGTGCAGCGATGGATCCGAAAATTTTCGATTTTACCCCATTTAGTATAATTTTCGGGTAAAGATCTGCTCCGATCAACAAGTCAACCTTTTGACTTGTATAGAAATTATTATCCGCTAAGGGGATATTGGGTAACCTTTTGACAATTGAAGAGTTAATTGATCTGGATGGAAGTAGTCCAGTCAATTTTGGCAGTACCAACGCTTCCGCTTCTAGTTTAAAACCTTTGTTACGGGGCGAGCCAATTGTGATCGAGCATACCGATTGAACTCGTCCTGATACGGTGTTATTCAATCCTGAAACTCGCGCGCTGACCCTTTTGGTTGCCAAATGTAAGCGTTTTTGCAGACTATTGCTTACGAAGGTGGCTTCAGATCCCGAATCAATCAGGGCTCTGACAGTGAAGGTGCTCTCGTTGTGACATACGGTCACCATGGCTGTACCTAAGAGCATGCTTCGACTGGTAGGCATATTTGAAACATTGGCCTTAATAGAGGCCACATGAGATTTAGTAGAAATCTCAGTAGTGTCGGTGCTGTCAGATATCTGAGCTGTTTCCTCCCTTTGATCCCGATGAATCATAGAGTGATGTCTCTGTTTACATTTATTACAATTAAACAGACTTTTACAATTTTTTACTTCATGTGAGTCTGATAAACAGTTTAGGCAGACGTGGAGTTTTCTGACAGCATTTAACCGTGCGTTAGGCTGCATCTCAATGAATCTTTGACAAGTTTTCAAAATGTGCGATTGAGATGAGCACAGTTTACATTTGATATTATTTGTCTTAGCGTGATGGGAATTGATGGGTTTGGATCCAATCCTTGACTGCAAGGTTGGTATCCGACCTTCACCATCAGCCGATTTAATCTTGGGTTGAGTACCCAAATCGCCTTTGAGGTTTGATACTCTCTCAAGCGTTTTAACCCGTTTGGTTAGAAATTTGTCTAAGTCAACCCATTTTGGGATCTCTGAATCCGAATCCAGAGATTGTTCCCAAAGCGACAGTGTATAATCCGGGAGAAATATAGAACACAAATACGTAAATATGGCATCCCAACTATCTACATTGATGCCATGTATTTGTAAAGCTGAAATGCAGCTATTAATCTCCCGCTGTAAATTTTTGAGTTCGGTCTCAGATTCTGAAGAAATGTGCGGGAGCTTGAACAATAAATTTAATTGTGTGTTAACAAGCACTCGCTTGTTTTCATACCTACACAACAAATTGTTCCAAGCCAATGCGAATCCGTCATTCGTCAGTGGCGCTTTGGAAACGATCGCTTTTGCCTCACCTCGTGTTTTTTGATTCAGATGGAATAACTTCTCCACTGGAGAGAGCCTTGGGTTATTCCCATAAATGGCGGCAAATAAATCCCTAAAAGAGGGCCATTGTAAAACATCGCCATGAAATATTTCGGTATCACATGGCGGTAAGTTGATGGAATACCTCACGGGTTCTACTGTTTGTTGTAACCGTTCAGGTTGAATCACCGTTGAATTTGAAGTTGGGCTTTGGTTGAACGCCGTGAGGTTGTGCATGTGTTCGCCCATCAAGGCCGCGCAACACACATACGCGTGGTAACAGCTTGAATATTTAAGCTTAATGTCGTCAATTGAGCTTGTGTCGGAAGGATCCACCTTTGGCAAACACAACTTGTATTCTGACTTTACCTCTGCCCACAGAGATTTCAGTTCAGTTAGTTGTACTTCCAGAGAGTAGGCACTTTGGTTGTTTGCTGTTGGAGTAAACGACTCCTCAAACTCCAGTAGAGCGTCTGCAGCTGTGTTAAATGCTCTGATGGCTTCCATTGTGTTCAAAAATTGAACCGGAACTGCAAAAAGTTGCACAAAATCGGATCTAAAGCTTTGAAATTAAAATTTAAAAATATTTGCAAATATGTTGCAAAAAGTTCAAAAGTTGCAGCACCAATCACGGACAAACTAAAAATTAAGTTGTTGAAAAGTAGTGCGTTGTTTCTTTGTGAAGCGTGAATTTTCGAAACAACAAAAAATTAATAAATTTCGTAAAGTATTTTTGCTTGCTGGGTAATCGGCCCAATGCACTTGCACGCCTAGTCCTTGACTATGTACACAAACAAAATTGCCTTGTGCTTAATTGCTTTATTAATATCCAAATATGTATAAATACAGATAAAAATTCACAGGCACTTATTTGATTTACTATATCCATTATTCACTTTCACTTTTATCACTGGGTTATTTTCGAACTATTTCGATTTCACCACTATACTCTTTGTTTGTTGGGATGGCTGCTGTGCTGCCTTGCCTTTGCTGCTCTGCTTTTGCTGTTTGCCCTGTGCTGCTTTCCCTGTGCTGCTTTGCCGTGCTGCTCTGCCGGTGCTGCTCTCCCTTTGCAGTTTGCCTGTGCTGCTTCGCTTTTGCAGTTTTGCTAATCTAGCCGTCGCTCACTTCACTTTTCTCCAATTTTTTAGTGTCACTCACTGCACTTTGTATTAATTTTGTATTTTGTTTTTTTTTTTTTCACTCGCGAAACTGCAGCTGCGTTATTGCTGCTTGCCTTTATTGCTATTCGAGCAATATATGGGAAGGCAGAGTTGAGCGACTAGACTCAAATTAAACCACAAGGAAAACACAAAAAACCGAGAGAGATGGTTGACGCTCCAGACGAAGTTTGTGCGTCCAAGAAATTTATAACTTTTCTCGAATAACAGAGTGTGGTTTTTTTGTAAAGTGAAATAGTGCATTTGCCAGGTGTTTGTTGTTGTACTTAAATGAAGTACAATACTACCTGCAATCTTGTGCTTTGATTTTGTGGGTAGAGTGCCAAAAATAAGTTTTGGTCTCCACTTCACACAGCACAATTGGTTTTGTACATAAATGATGCACAAATTAACCAATCTATTGCCTTTTAGCTTGCAGAGCACAAATCCAAAATATGTTTGGCTGTAACTTGCGTGTTGCTAAATTGGGCAAATTATGCACTTTCACTTTAATAAAAAATCGACTTGTTACCTGTTATCCGGCTCGAAGGACCAATGATAATTCGGGTGGTGGAGCACGGTGCTCGTTCGTTCCAAAGATGTGGTTGGCCGTGGGGAAACGGTTGGCGCAATTATTCCACAAAATGTTAAATGAAAAACAAAAGGTTTCTTATAATATGTGTATTTAATTATAAAAATTTGGAACCACACTTACCTACGTCTGTATCGCTAGGATGTCGCAAAAGGAGAGAGCGCGCGCAACTTTTTTAGTTAGTGTTTAGTTGCGCGCGAATTGAAACTTCGAAAAAGAAGAAAAGAAATGATTGCTCTGCCGATACAGACGTGGCAAAAGAAATTGGGCGGGGGCGGCGTCAACAGTACTTGCAACTGAGTGCTCGTATAAGAGATCAGTGTTTTTGTACATACATATACGCAATCCTGCTTGTTTTTGCTTATAAAGCACAAGGGGTATTGCCGAAATGTGCCAATTTTGACTTTGAATATGTAAGTTAAGTTGTTTGTAATATTTAATTATTTGTTTATTTATGTAAATATATATTTTAATACTTTATGCTTTTTCTACCGAACCGTTTTATAAGCATATAATATTTTTATGTACCCTCGTATTGTACTATTGACGTTACGTATATACGTATGTGTGAGTGTATATGCAAACGTGCATACATTGTTTCCTAGAGGAACGAGCGGAATTGAGAAACGAAAAAAAGTATGTGCACTTCGGCTTGTAACTGTGCACTCTCTGTATATCCTGTAAATATGTACATGTACGAATTTATGTGAGTACAGTCTATTGACATTTACTCAAATGCTCTCAAACGGTTGAGTTTATAATATAAATGTACGTATGCTCAAATTGGTGCATATACATGTATGTAAATGAAATTTTTTTTCCTATTCGGTTTTCTTTAACTTTTTCTTGTTTTTCTGCATATATATATGTATATATAATTGTTTTTTGTTTTGCCTTTCGTTTTGCTTACTTATTTGAGGCAATCCTGCTTATGCTTTATCGAGCATAAGGGGTATCACCGGACATACTTATGTGCAAGTAAAAACTTGAATTTTTCCTTTTTTTTATGTTTGTGGATATTTTGTGTTTTGAAACACGAAGGTAAGCATTAGCGGCCAATAAACAATCTTTATATATTATATTTGGATATATATATACAGTATATAAATATATATGTGTATAGATACATATGTACATAAATATATATGTACATATATAAATATTTTCATATACATATATTATCTGTTATGCCAAACCGTTTTATTTTCCGTATTCCGTTTTAACCAAAGGTTACTTATAACAGCTTGGCAACCGGTGTTTTTGCAAAAACAGTAAAATGAAATGAGAATAACTTTATGAGTTATTCTATGCAAAGTAATTTTTCCCAAATTAAATAACCGAAATGAGAATAACTGGATGAGTTATTCTATGCAAATATATTAAATTTTACGCAAAGAATTTTTTCTTGTAATGATACATATGTATGTACATATACATATGTATGTATGTACGTGTATGCAAAAATTGAAATAAAATATGCAATACTAAAGGGAATCGATATGACTCACCTTATTATCCGTCATGGGATTTTGGGGATTACTCTAGGCCAATGGATAACAGTTCCTATTCCAAATCCTGCTGCGATGGCTTCCTGGTGGTTGTTGTTTTTTGTTGGTTTTATTCGCGCCCGTTTTAAATTAATCTGTATTTGGTTTTATGTACATATAGTTTTATATTCGCGCCCGTTTTTTGTGTCTTTTTTTTGTAGTAGTAACTGCTTATTATTATTATTATTTTTTTTTCGCACTTGTATGTACATT
>NW_026092286.1:0-5270 GCF_024586455.1 Bactrocera neohumeralis | reverse complement strand
AAATCGTTAACATCAAATATTTAAGTTAACTAACCTTCTCATCTTACCCAAGTTGACATAAAACCATAACGGCAGTGCATGTGGAAGAATTCGACAATCTTATATTCAGGTATAAAGTCGATTTGCTTGTATACACAAATTTAGCAGTCGGTGTTGAGTTGCTTCAAATCGTTAACATCAAATATTTAAGTTTATTAGCCTTCTCCATCTTATTGAAGTTGACATAACGGCAGTGCATGTGGAAGAATTCGACAATCTTATATTCAGGTATAAAGTCGATTTTCTTGTATACACACATTTAGCAGTCGGTGTTGAGTTGCTTCAAATCGTTAACATCAAATATTTAAGTTAATTAGCCTTATTCATCTTATCGAAGTTGACATAAAGCCATAACGGCAGTGCATTTGGAAGAATTCGACAATCTTATATTCAGGGATAAAGTCGATTTTTTTGTATATACACATTTAGCAGTCGGTGCTGAGTTGCTTCAAATCATTAACATCAAATATTTAAGTTAATTAGCCTTCTTCATCTTATCGAAGTTGACATAAAGCCATAACGGCAGTGCATTTGGAAGAATTCGACAATCTTATATTCAGGTATAAAGTCGATTTTCTTGTATATACACATTTAGCAGTCGGTGTTGAGTTGCCTCTAATCATTAACATCAAATATTTAAGTTAATTAGCCTTCTTCATCTTATCGAAGTTGACATAAAGCCATAACGGCAGTGCATTTGGAAGAATTCGACAATCTTATATTCAGGTATAAAGTCGATTTTCTTGTATATACACATTTAGCAGTCGGTATTGAGTTGCTTCAAATCATTAACATCAAATATTTAAGTTATTAGCCTTTCTTCATCTTATCGAAGTTGACATAAAGCCATAACGGCAGTGCATTTGGAAGAATTCGACAATCTTATATTCAGGTATAAAGTCGATTTTCTTGTATATACACATTTAGCAGTCGGTATTGAGTTGCTTCAAATCATTAACATCAAATATTTAAGTTAATTAGCCTTCTTCATCTTATCGAAGTTGACATAAAGATAACGGCAGTGCATTTGGAAGAATTCGACAATCTTATATTCAGGTATAAAGTCGATTTTCTTGTATATACACATTTAGCAGTCGGTGTTGCTTCAAATCATTAACATCAAATATTAAGTTAATTAGCCTTCTTCATCTTATCGAAGTTGACATAAAGCCATAACGGCAGTGCATTTGGAAGAATTCGACAATCTTATATTCAGGTATAAAGTCGATTTTCTTGTATATACACATTTAGCAGTCGGATATTGAGTTGCTTCAAATCATTAACATCAAATATTTAAGTTAATTAGCCTTCTTCATCTTATCGAAGTTGACATAAAGCCATAACGGCAGTGCATTTGGAAGAATTCGACAATCTTATATTCAGGTATAAAGTCGATTTTCTTGTATATACACATTTAGCAGTCGATATTGAGTTGCTTCAAATCATTAACATCAAATATTTAAGTTTATTAGCCTTCTTCATCTTATCGAAGTTGACATAAAGCCATAACGGCAGTGCATTTGGAAGAATTCGACAATCTTATATTCAGGTATAAAGTCGATTTTCTTGTATATACACATTTAACAGTCGGTATTGAGTTTCTTCAAATCATTAACATCAAATATTTAAGTTTATTAGCCTTCTTCATCTTATCGAAGTTGACATATAGCCATAACGGCAGTGCATTTGGAAGAATTCGACAATCTTATATTCAGGTATAAAGTCGATTTTCTTGTATATACACATTTAGCAGTCGGTGTTGAGTTGCTTCAAATCATTAACATCAAATATTTAAGTTAATTAGCCTTCTTCATCTTATCGAAGTTGACATAAAGCCATAACGGCAGTGCATTTGGAAGAATTCGACAATCTTATATTCAGGTATAAAGTCGATTTTCTTGTATATACACATTTAGCAGTCGATGTTGAGTTGCTTCAAATCATTAATTTAACATCTTTCAGTTAATTCACCTCTTCATCTTACTGAAGTTGACATAAAGCCATAACGGCAGTGCATGTGGAAGAATTCGACAATATTATATTCAGGTATAAAGTCGATTTCCTAGTATTTACACATTTAGCAGTCGATGTTGAGTTGCTTTAAATCATTAACATCAAATATTTGAGTAAATTAGCCTTCTTCATCTTATCGAAGTTGACATAAAGCCATAACGGCAGTGCATTTGAAAGAATTCGACAAACATTTATTCAGGTATAAAGTCGATTTTCTTGTATATACACATTTAGCAGTCGGTATTGAGTTGCTTTCAAATCATTAACATCAAATATTTAAGTTAATTAGCCTTCTTCATCTTATCGAAGTTGACATAAAGCCATAACGGCAGTGCATTTGGAAGAATTCGACAATCTTATATTCAGGTATAAAGTCGATTTTCTTGTATATACACATTTAACAGTCGGCATTGAGTTGCTTTAAATCAATAACATCAAATATTTAAGTTTATTAGCCTTCTTCATCTTATCGAAGTTGACATAAAAGCCATAACGGCAGTGCATTTGGAAGAATTCGACAATCTTATATTCAGGTATAAAGTCGATTTTCTTGTATATACACATTTAGCAGTCGGTGCTTTGAGTTGCTTTCAAATCATTAACATCAAATATTTAAGTTAATTAGCCTTCTTCATCTTATCGAAGTTGACATAAAGCCATAACGGCAGTGCATTTGGAAGAATTCGACAATCTTATATTCAGGTATAAAGTCGATTTTCTTGTATTACACATTTAGCAGTCGATATTGAGTTGCTTCAAATCATTAACATCAAATATTTAAGTTAATTAGCCTTCTTCATCTTATCGAAGTTGACATAAAGCCATAACGGCAGTGCATTTGGAAGAATTCGACAATCTTATATTCAGGTATAAAGTCGATTTTCTTGTATATACACATTTAGCAGTCGGTGTTGAGTTGCTTCAAATCATTAACATCAAATATTAAAGTTATTAGCCTTCTTCATCTTATCGAAGTTGACATAAAGCCATAACGGCAGTGCATTTGGAAGAATTGACAATCTTATATTCAGGTATAAAGTCGATTTTCTTGTATATACACATTTAGCAGTCGGTATTGAGTTGCTTCAAATCATTAACATCAAATATTTAAGTTAATTAGCCTTCTTCATCTTATCGAAGTTGACATAAAGCCATAACGGCAGTGCATTTGAAAGAATTCGACAATCTTATATTCAGATATAAAGTCGATTTTCTTGTATATACACATTTAGCAGTCGGTGTTGAGTTGCTTCAAATCATTAACATCAAATATTTAAGTTAATTAGCCTTCTTCATCTTATCGAAGTTGACATAAAGCCATAACGGCAGTGCATTTGGAAGAATTCGACAATCTTATATTCAGGTATAAAGTCGATTTTCTTGTATATACACATTTAGCAGTCGGTGCTGAGTTGCTTCAAATCATTAACATCAAATATTTAAGTTAATTAGCCTTCTTCATCTTATCGAAGTTGACATAAAGCCATAACGGCAGTGCATTTGGAAGAATTCGACAATCTTATATTCAGGTATAAAGTCGATTTTCTTGTATATACACATTTAGCAGTCGGTGCTGAGTTGCTTTTAATTCATTAACATCAAATATTAAGTTAATTAGCCTTCTTCATCTTATCGAAGTTGACATAAAGCCATAACGGCAGTGCATTTGGAAGAATTCGACAATCTTATATTCAGGTATAAAGTCGATTTTCTTGTATATACACATTTAGCAGTCGGTGCTGAGTTGGTTCAAGTTGACACAAAGCCATAACGGCAGTGCATTTGTAAGAATTCGACAATCTTATATTTTGGTATAAAGTCGATTTTCTTATATATACACATTTAGCAGTCGGTGTTGAGTTGCTTCAAATCGTTAACATCAAATATTTAATTTAATTAGCCTTATTCATCTTATCGAAGTTGACATAAAGCCATAACGGCAGTGCATTTGGAAGAATTCGACAATCTTATATTCAGGTATAAAGACGATTTTCTTGTATATACACATTTAGCAGTCGATATTGAGTTGCTTTAAATCATTAACATCAAATATTAAAGTTAATTAGCCTTCTTCATCTTATCGAAGTTGACAAACAGCCATAACGGCAGTGCATTTGGAAAATTCGACAATCTTATATTCAGGTATAAAGTCGATTTTCTTGTATATACACATTTAGCAGTCGGTGTTGAGTTGTTTCAAATCATTAACATCAAATATTTAAGTTAATTAGCCTTCTTCATCTTATCGAAGTTGACATAAAGCCATAACGGCAGCGCATTTGAAAGAATTCGACAATCTTATATTCAGGTATTAAGTCGATTTTCTTGTATATACACATTTAGCAGTCAGTGTTGAGTTGCTTCAAATCATTAACATCAAATATTTAAGTTAATTAACCTTCTTCATCTTGAAGCGATGCATTTGGAAGAACTCGACAATCTTCTGTTCAGGTATAAAGTCGATTTTCTTGTATTTACACATTTAGCAGTCGATATTGAGTTGCTTCAAATCATTAACATCAAATATTTAAGTTAATTAGCCTTATTCATCTTATCGAAGTTGACATAAAGCCATAACGGCAGTGCATTTGGAAGAATTCGACAATCTTATGTTCAGGTATAAAGTCGATTTTCTTGTAAATACACATTTAGCAGTCGGTGTTGAGTTGTTTCAAATCATTAGCATCAAATATTTAAGTTAATTAGCCTTCTTCATCTTATCGAAATTGACATAAAGCCATAACGGCCGTGCATTTGGAAGAATTCGACAATCTTATATTCAGGTATAAAGACGATTTTCTTGTATATACACATTTAGCAGTCGGTGTTGAGTTGCTTCAAATCATTAAAATCAAATATTTAAGTTTATTAGCCTTCTACGTCTTACCCAAGTTGACATAAAGGCATAACGGCAGTGCATTTGGAAAGAAATCGACAATCTTATATTCAGGTATAAAGTCGATTTTCTTGTATATACACATTTAGCAGTCGGTGTTGAGTTGCTTCAAATCGTTAACATCAAATATTTAAGTTAATTAGCCTTCTTCATCTTATCGAAGATGACATAAAGCCATAACGGCAGTGCATTTAGAAGAACTCGACAATCTTATATTCAGGTAAAAGTCGATTTTCTTGTATATACACATTTTAACAGTCGGTGTTAAGTTGATTTAAATCGTTAACATCAAATTTTAAGTTAATTAGCTTTATTCATCTTA
>NW_026092285.1:0-7703 GCF_024586455.1 Bactrocera neohumeralis | reverse complement strand
TTTGGGGGCCCTCCCCCTTTTGGCTCCGCTACGAGCACCATCGGTCTCTGCTCGATGCGACCCGAGTCTGAACCGTTAGTCCTATTAGGGGGTCTTGGCGGCGCTCGTAGCCGCTGCGGCTGCAGAGGCACTTTCGCCAGGCGAGCGCGCTGCATGAGGGCATGTCGTCATCGTCCCTCGCATGCTCTCAAACAGCGGCCGCTCTCTGGCAGAGAGCGTCAAGGAAGCTAAACTTCCGCTTAGCTCCTTGGCCCTCTTTGCCTACGCTGCTTACCTGCTCTTTTTCATTGTCCGTGGTCGTTGTCCTGGGTCGTTGTCTTATAGTTGGGTTGTTTGTTGTGGTTGTGTTTTGTTTGCTCATCTTGGTCTTACGACCCTTGGCTCAGCGAGGTGAGCTGTCGGGTCTTCTATTGTTATGGGAACTAGGAGTCCACCGCGCCAGAGCCCCTTGAGGCGGTAAGGCCACAGTTACTCCCCAATTCGGCCCAGTGTTGGGGAGGCTCCGTTCGAATACAGCCGAATTTACCTCCTGGCTGCAAATCAGCCAAGGGGCACGGGAGTCGCATAACACCCTGGATTAGGAGGTGGTAGCTCTTGGTTGACGCACGCATGCGGTACTCGACATCCTGCCTGGGCAGTACCCTTCAGCACCACCCACACCGGCTGGGGGATACCGAGTATGCCTTGCGCCTAAGCCCCTGTACCACGGCAAGGTGCCTACCATTCGCAGAGGAAGATCGAAATACTTTACTACCGCACAGCAGGGGGGCATACCTGCGAATCTCAGTGGAAGACCTGCTCAGGCTCGTGGGCAACAACCGACTAACTACCTGCTTGGAAGGGTTCCTTTTTATATTCGTGATCTTAGAAGCCTCTGGAAATTTCTATTCTAGAAATATCTGGAAAGAAAGCTCCTGAATGTTCCATTAAGTGGAACAAGTATTTATTCGATTTTTCATTTTCTGATATGTAATTACTAAAAATTGTATGAACTGTAAGATACTTCCTGCGTCTACTTGTTTGTGAAAGAACTCAGTAATCAACAATTTAACAAAGCAATTTTCTGTTAAAGTGAAAGTATATACATAGTTATACATACTAGTACTCCCACTACCAACGACATACTCTTCTCTCTTCATTCTTTCTTTACCTGTCTTACTTATCCTCTCATATCTCTTTTTCTCATTGATCTTTCCTTATATTAAATTCTCTTAAATAATAATAGCAACAATAATAAACATTTACACCTTTTTATTAGTTTTAAGCTCGCATGCATTATATTAACTTCCTAGATGTAAGGGCACAAAATAGTGAAGTGAAAATATTTGTCGTATCGTTTTGGCCGGTGGTCGATTTATCAACCAGTTAATTTTGCACATTTCTTATCATTCTATACCACAACCGATCTGCTGAAAAATACATTCTGCGAAGTATGCGACAAAACACTCACAATATATAGTGGAGCTTTTTCAAAATGTTCTCATTTTTTTCGGATTCTTTTCTTAAATGTGGGAAAAAATGGGTCTTCCTGAAAATCCCATAATATTTAAAACAAATTAATTAATTAGTAAAAGAAAATTTTACCAAGATTATTGCCTTCAGGACATATCTCGTACGGCATATGTAAAGTTGCTGGTCGAAAAATCGACCACTGGCTGTACATAAATGGGTTAACGCAGGAAAACTTTAAAAAATAGCGCGAATTTGAGTTCCGTTAGTTAAATCATGTTTACACGTCTATCACTGTTGAACGCAATATCCAAACTAATCATGAATAGGGCCGTTTTGTAGGTTATATCAAGACCTTTCAAAGATGTATTGTAGCGCTTTATACATAGCCGCGAAATTCAAAAGACAAAAAGGCGGAAGGTAGATATTTGACAACCTAATACTAAATATTAAGGAAAATCCCTGCATAAAAACAAAAACAAAGTGTTAACCTGTGTATTGGGTTTAGTAGGTCTTTTCTAAATTTTTAAAAATATTACAGCCGGTGATATATGTGAAGTAACAATCAAAGTTGATTAAATATTAAATTTCAGATTAAGTATATAAGTATGTACATTAGAGCGGGTTGATTTACAGGGAAAAATATGTAGGAAATTCATTCTGAACACTATAGGTCTAAAACCGGTTTCGAGCCAGAGATTTTTAAGGCTAAGTTTCTGAAATTCAAGTACGTAGGTGCAGTCCTTTTGTTGTAAAACAGCTTTGAAGCGATTTGGCATAGATTCCACCAATTTACGGCAGAAAGAAGGTGGATATTGTTCCACTCCTCTTTCAAGGCTGCTATCAACTCCGATCTCTTCGTAATGTGGCGAATATTTAATTTCTGTTCCAAATAATGCCACACATGCTCGATTACATTCAAATCGGGGGACTGTGGCGGATTTTCAAGCACGTGAGGGCAATTGTACAGCAGCCAGCTTCGCACAACGTAAGCCTTGTGCTTTAGATCATTATCCTGGGAAAATATAAAATATTTTTTTATGTCCAATTTTCGACACTTTCCTTCCCCTTTCGCTTTCAAACTGTTCAAATAAGCCATCTTTTCCCCTTCTATTTTTGCATTTTTCCCCGGTCCACTAGCGAATGCCCCCATTATATTCCCGACCCCATGCCATGCTTCACAGTTGGCCGTTTTAAATTGTTTAAGTTGTGTTACTTTCCCCTTGACCCCCCATCTGACCAAAATATGTTAAATTTACTTTCGTCCGTGTAAAAACTTTTTCTTTTTTAAATTTTTTTAACTGAAAATTTTCGTTTACTCAGTTTGGTCTATTCAAATTACCGTTATTTTTGTACCTTTTTATTATATTAAATACTGTTGTCGGAGCTCGATTCACAATTTAACTTATATCAGGGATAGATTTTCCCGATTTTGGCAACCGAATGGCATTTTCCCCGTGTTCAACTGTGTTTGTTTACCCTGTGGAGCCATTTTACTTATAGCACTTAAACACAGAACTATTAACCTGAATACCAAATTTTTTGGGACTCCTTACTTGTTCTATACTAACTAATAGAAATTAAATTGTTGCGTTTTTGTAATGATAAGTAGGGGCCCATATAGTTTTCCCTTATTATTTTGGGGGTTAAAATATATGTTTTCAAAAAATTAAATTAAAAATAACAAATGTGAAACTTAAATTTTTTTTTATTAATTATTTAAGCACATAATATATACATTTTTCAATAAAATATAAAATATTTGTACTAAATCCTTGCCCAAATTTAAACTGACCAAACTTCTGCCTTTTTACGTTCCATTATTACTTTGAGCCACTGTATATTACTTTCAACAAATCACTTAAAACGTAGTAAATTAAAAATAGTTTAAAAACTAAATCATTAAATATTTCCATACTTACCATATTTGAAATTTGAAAATTTAGTTTTAAAAAAACTTTAACTTTTATCAAGTAACGATTACGTTAGTAACGTTTTTTTCAAACAATCCCAATCTGATGCCAACAGTTAAAGAAATGAATTCAGAGGTTCCCATGTCCTATCCTCCTTCATCTTTAGAATATTCATAGAAAATGGAACGTGCAATGTGAAATGTGTTAAGAAATTGCCCCTTTTTCCGCTATTCGTACAGCTGATGTGACCAGGAGTTATTATGCACAACGAAGGACTAAATATTAAAAGTGCTCATGAAAAGTCTACGTAGTTATCTTTGTCGTGTTGCTTGTCATCAATGTCGTAAACTAAGTAATTATGTTTGTTATAAAGTAATCAAGAATTCTTGAGTAGTTAGTTTTATAAAAGGGGTTTAAACAAAGACCCTTTTTGGATATTTTATATGTTGCAGTTACTATTATATTGTGTAAAGCGTCAATATTGTCAAAATCCAGAGAGCTTAATTCCCACTTCATTTTGAACAAAAAAATTTCTAACGGTAAAACCCAGCAATAATTTTTTTCAGAAGGGGTTTTTCCCCTCCTAACTGATTTTTTCAACGGATCTTTTGATCCGGACAACATGGCTTAGCAGGCCTAACCGACGTCTCTTGTTCCATTGAATTTGTATGTCAATGCTGTCGAATATCTCGTACATCTTATTGTTTTATCGACTAAAACAAATAAAAAGACTCATCAGAGATTATTGGCGTTCGCACCATAAAAGAGAATGATGACGAACTTTTGAGATTGGTTTTCGTTCATCGAGAGATGACTTTTCTTTTCAAGAAGATTGTATCCTCTCTGAAACTTGGTGTAGCTTGGAGAAGAACTTTCGGGTCCTGACGGAGCTTTTGGTGTTGCTTAACTTCAGTTTACACAGCCATACTATATTACCACAGTTTTGGAAAAGCCAAATTCAGACATATTGGGTAGAGGAACCCCCTTTTTTATACTTTCGAAAATAGATTTGGTGGGGGTGAATATCTGTTTAATGACAGATTTTCAGATCTAAAGCCCCACTGATAGGGTGCAATCAGTTTGTGGGCGGAGGGGTTTTTGTGCTCTCGTTACGACTGTTGAACTTTTGAGGATGGGATCCCACGGTAATCAGCGTAATTTGGGGGTCCTTATTTTTGATAATATTTTAAAGTCAAACTGTTAGGTCAGTCTAGAATTTATGTTTTTGTCTTGAAATTCTAGAAAATTTTTATAAAATTTGTTGATCGCTCTTTACTTTGTGAAATATTTTCATTTAATCATTTTACAATACCTAACTTCTTGAAGAGTTAAGGAACAGGTACACTGTTTCGTCATGTTATTAGCTCGGACAGACAGACAAAAATTCAACACGTCTCGTCATTTTGATCACTGTACAATAACTCCCTATATATACATATACTGCCAATATCCCAATATACAAAGTATGTACATTTGCCAATCCCGGGGGCTGGCGAACTTAATTTGTTCATGCCCATATATGGCACACATTTCGTAAAGTACAAAGGAGCAACAATATGAACAACAATTTACATTCAATATTTCATTATCTGCAAGATCAACTTAAAGAGTAGCAGCTTGTCCCTTAGTTCAGTCACAAGATTTTGTAATTGTCATTTCACATTTCCAAAAAAATTTTTAACAACGATTTTAAAGGCACCCAGGCGCTTTAAAGTTTTATCTTTTATTAGTTCTCTTATTGACGGACCCAAAATATGCCCTTCTTTGTTTTTGCTTCACTGACTCAAAAATTTTGTTTCAGATACAAGAACCCTTCCATTTCTGTTCATTACTTTAACAAAATTCTTTATTAAACCCAATTTAAATGCAAAGCTGATAGTAAAAACCTTTTTGGAATCAACTAGAGGTTCATGGAACGTTTTTTTTTCCCGGAGTGAGTGCCTGACGTATTGGTCACTGCTTCTGTACATAATGACAGTCTTCCCCCGGGTGTCCGCAAAGGAAGCAATAATGTTTCATGTATATCCCAGTTGCATTCCAAGAAAAGTGCTATTACTATTAGGCCTCCCATATTGCCCAACTATACCAAGTTAACGGATGCTTTAAAAAAAAATTCATAAATTCCTTCATATGAACCGCATGAACTAAAGGCACAGATGGATATTTTTTCGTTATGAACCAATACCGCCTTTAAACTAAGTTTAGAGGAATCAATGAATCGCCAATCACGTGGATCATGTTTCCGTCCTAGTGCGTTAAACAAAGGTTAATTTTGAACAGTATACTAGACCCCCTTCTTGAAGAAAGAATTTGTGAGGTCTTTCTGTCTTTTTCTGTAAAAAGTAATATTTACATCACTTTGGAAAAGGGTTTCCCAAACCCTTTTTATTTTGGGATGAAAAAGTTCGGCCAAATGATCGAAAATTCGTTGTTTACTTCAAACAAGCAGGAAGAACCGGTCAAAACCCGGGATAAGTCCCAAAAAATATGAGATGATGCAATATAATGAAATTTTTTTATTCTATTTCAGATTTGACTTCAGGGACAAACTTTTAAAAACACCTAGAAATTTCATGTCACAAATTACATATGTATGTGTCTACCGGTAATATTTAAAATTAAAAAAAACTATTGATATTATTTTTTTTTTTAAATTTTCATTTTATGTCACATGTGGTACTTTTAATGTCGAAAATCACTTTTTGTTGACTAAATTTTATTTTAGTGTTTTCTGTTGAATGATACTTTGTAAACTGACGGGCTTTTGTAAATTTGCATTAATTTTACTTTTAAGTAATGCATTTGAATAGAAAATAACCGAACTGAACCGAACACAAAGGAAACCAAATCAGAAAAGGGGAATAGAGGTACTACTATCAACCCAAAACACCATTTGCAAATACAAATTGAAAAGTAAAATGGTTAGGAAACCACATACATATGTAACTAAAAACAATCGTAGCCATAGGCAGAGACATTTTTTAACACAAACTAATCCATTGTTCTTGCACCAACCCTTTGCTCTGCATGATGTCGTCATTGAATTCATTGGGTTTTGGCTGACTTCTCGCAGCGAGAAACCGTCTATTTTGAAACTTTCTAAACTTGAACAGAAATTATTTTCACATCGGTGATTTGTTGAGGACGATGAGGCTAACTTCATGAAATTGCCTCTTCATAGATCACACTCTTTTCATATTCATTTACTACAATGACTATAAAAATATAATTATAAATAGTAAGGAATGGCAAATTTTTTTTTATACTCTTACAAGTTATAAAATAAAATCACGGAAAATTTCTTCTGGTTTTATTTTAAAAATATCGGAAAAACTCCATATATATGTCGTATAGAAAAATAATACGAGCTGCAGAGCTAAATGAAAGATAAATCTTCTGAAGGTACAGCCCCTGGTGTAGCCGATGTTAATAATATTGGCCCCAACAACCTCAACCGATTATGTTTTTCCCCAATCGAATAATGAAGTGAAGCGTCAGTCATGAAATCATGTTTGAAAAAGAAAGAGTTCGACTCAATGCAACGTAAAAAACGAAGATGAAAAAAATGAACTGAAACTTTGTATTTGAGGTTCATTACTTATTGAGGATTTTAGAAAACATGGAGCCATCAGACATTAGAAGCCTAACACGATTTCACATTATTTTAAGGTCTTTACAGATTTAAAAACGTTATCTGTATCTTAATGCATTTTCCCCAGCTTTTAAAATAAATGTATAATTTAATTATTTTTAAAGAATAAAAAATCAAAGTGAATAGGGAAAAATATAATTAAATTCCAAATGTATGTGAACACTTTTATGACCAATAACAATTTTATAAGCTACAAGTTTATGTTAAAGCCCCATGAAATATGTATTTGTTTGCTGCCAAAGATCAAACAAAGATATAAGTTCGTTATACCTATATTTGTATATATGTAGACCATATAGTCGTGACACATATATTTAATGCTAAATTAATGCAGAAAAACTTTTTCGATTACTCAGTTGAAAACGAATGGAAAAAGTCGGCTTTACAATGCGACAATTAACAATTAATTAGCATACACTGACGTCGAGCTAATTTAGGTGTTAAATTATTATGAAATAACAACATTTGAAATGGATTTGAGGAAAAAGTAATCACACCATTGTTCATTCAAAGCATAAATTTTTGTACCGAAAGAACTCACTTTTTATTATTGTACATACGTACATTCATACAAACACAAAATCTAAATATAAAATTCTCGTGTGACGGTGTACGTTATTGAACCTCTGAAACCCCCGACCGATTTTCGTGAATCTTAGCGTATATCGGCTAGGGGGGAGAATCGGACA
>NW_026092284.1:0-7827 GCF_024586455.1 Bactrocera neohumeralis | reverse complement strand
GAAGCAACTCATCATCGACTACTGAATGTGTATATACAAGAAAATCGATTTATACCTGAATATAAAATTGTCGTATTATTCCAAATGCACTGCCGTTATGGCTTTATGCCAACTTCAACAAGAAGAAGAAGGCTAATTAACTTTGATGTTAATGATTTGAAGCAACTCAATATCGACTGCTAAATGTGTATATACAAGAAAATCGACTTTATACCTGAATATAAGGTTGTCGAATTCCTCCAAATGCACTGCCGTTATGGCTTTATGCCAACTTCAACAAGAAGAAGAAGGCTAATTAACTTAAATATTTGATGTTAATGATTTGAAGCAACTCAATATCGACTGCTAAATGTGTATTTACAAGAAAATCGACTTTATACCTAAATATAGATTGTCAATTCTTCCAAATGCACTGCCGTTATGGTTTTATGTACACCTCAGCAAGATGAAGAAGTTTAATTATCTTAAATATTTGATTTTAATGATTTGAAGCAAGCTATATACAAGAAAATCGACTTTATACCTGAATATAAGATTGCCGAATTCTTCCAAATGCACTGCCGTTATGGCTTTATGTCAACTTCAGCAAGATGAAGAAGGCTAATTAACTTAAATATTTGATGTTAATGATTTGAAGCAACTCAATATCGACTGCTAAATGTGTATATACAAGAAAATCGACTTTATACCTGAATATAAGATTGTCGAATTCTTCCAAATGCACTGCAGTTATGGCTTTATGCCAACTTCAGCAAGACGAAGAGGGTTAATTATCTTAAATATTTGATGTTAATGATTTGAATCAACTCAAAATCGACTGCTAAATGTGTATATACAAGAAAATCGACTTTATACCTGAATATAAGATTGCCGAATTCTTCCAAATGCACTACCGTTATGGCTTTATGTCAACTTCAGCAAGATGAAGAAGGCTAATTAACTTAAATATTTGATGTTAATGATTTGAAGCAACTCAATATCGACTGCTAAATGTGTATATACAAGAAAATCGACTTTATACCTGAATATAAGATTGTCGAATTCTTCCAAATGCACTGCCGTTATGGCTTTATGACAACTTCAGCAAGATGAAGAAGGTTAATTATCTTAAATATTTGATGTTAATGTTTTGAAGCAACTCAATATCGATTGCTAAATGTGTATATACAAGCAAATCGACTTTATACCTGAATATAAGATTGTCGAATTCTTCCAACTGCACAGCCGTTATGGCTTTATGCCAACTTCAGCAAGATGAAGAAGGTTAATTATATTAAATATTTGATGTTAATGATTGGAAGCAACTCAATATCGACTGCTGAATGTGTATATACAAGAAAATCGACTTTATACCTGAATATAAGATTGTCGAATTCTTCCAAATGCACTGCCGTTATGGCTTAATGTCAACTTCAGCAAGACGAAGAAGGTTAAATACCTTAAATATTTATATTAATGATTTGAAGCAACTCAATATCGACTGCTAAATGCGTATATACAAGAAAATCGACTTTTCAGCTGAATATAATAAGGCTAATTAACTCAAATATTTGATGTTAATGATTTGAAGCAACTCAGTATCGACTGCTAAATGAGTATATGCAAGAAAATCGACTTTATACCTGAATACAAGATTGTCGAATTCTTCAAAATGCACTGCCGTTATGGCTTTATGTCAACTTCAGCAAGATGAAGAAAGTTAATTACCTTAAATATTTGATGCTAATGATTAGAAGCAACTCAATATCGACTGCTAAATGTGTATATACAAGAAAATCGACTTTATACCTGAATATAAGATTGTCGAATTCTTCCAAATGCACTGCCGTTATGGCTTTATGTCAACTTCAATAAGATGAAGAAGGTTAGTTAACTTAAGTTTGTCAAATTAATGACTTAAAGCAACTCAATATCGACTGCTTAAATGTGTATATACAAGAAAATCGACTTTATACCTGAATATAAGATTGTCGAATTCTTCCAAATGCACTGCCGTTATGGCTTTATGTCAACTTCAGTAAGATGAAGAAGGTTAATTAACTTAAATATGTTGAATTATTGATTTAAAGCAACTCAATATCGATTGCTAAATGTGTATATACAAGAAAATCGACTTTATACCTAATATAAGATTGTGGAATTCTTCCAAATGCACTGCCTTTATGGCTTTATGTCAACTTCAGTAAGATGAAGAAGGTTAATTTACTTAAATATTTGATGTTAATGATTTAAAGCAAATCAATATCGATTGCTAAATATGTATATACAAGAAAATCTGCTTTATACCTGAATGTAAGATTGTCTAATTCTTCCAAATGCACTGCCGTTATGGCTTTATGTCAACTTCAGCAAGATGAAGAAGGTTCTTCTTCTTAATTGGCGTAGACACCGCTTACGCGATTATAGCCGAGTTAACAACAGCGCGCCAGTCGTTTCTCCTTTTCGCTACGTGGCGCCAATTGGATATTCCAAGCGTAGCCAGGTCCTTCTCCACTTGGTCCTTCCAACGGAGTGGAGGTCTTCCTCTTCCTCTGCTTCCCCGGCGGGTACAGCGTCGAATACTTTCAGAGCTGGAGTGTTTTCGTCCATTCGGACAACATGACCTAGCCAGCGTAGCCGCTGTCTTTTAATTCGCTGAACTATGTCAATGTCGTCGTATATCTCGTACAGCTCATCGTTCCATCGAATGCGATATTCGCCGTGGCTAACGCGCAAAGGACCATAAATCTTTCGCAGAACTTTTCTCTCGAAAACTCGCAACGTCGACTCATCAGTTGTTGACATCGTCCAAGCCTCTGCACCATATAGCAGGACGGGAATTATGAGCGACTTATAGAGTTTAGCTTTTGTTCGTCGAGAGAGGACTTTACTTTTCAATTGCCTACTCAGTCCGAAGTAGCACCTGTTGGCAAGAGCAATCCTGCGTTGGATTTCCAGGCTGACATTGTTGGTGGTGTTAATACTGGTTCCTAAATAGACGAAATTATCTACAACTTCAAAGTTATGACTGTCAACAGTGACGTGAGTGCCAAGTCGCGAGTGCGACGACTGTTTGTTTGATGACAGGAGATATTTCGTCTTGCCCTCGTTCACTGCCAGACCCATTTGTTTTGCTTCCTTGTCTAGTCTGGAGAAAGCAGAACTAACGGCGCGGGTGTTAAGGCCGATGATATCAATATCATCAGCATACGCCAGCAGCTGTACACTCTTATAAAAGATGGTACCTTCTCTACTAAGTTCTGCAGCTCGAACTATTTTCTCCAGAAGCAGGTTGAAAAAGTCACACGATAGGGAATCGCCTTGTCTGAAACCTCGTTTGGTATCGAACGGCTCGGAGAGGTCCTTCCCGATTCTGACGGAGCTCTTCGTGTTGCTCAACGTCAGTTTACACAGCCGTATTAGTTTTGCGGGGATACCAAATTCAGACATCGCGGCATAGAGGCAGTTCCTTTTCGTGCTGTCGAAAGCAGCTTTGAAATCGACGAAGAGGTGGTGTGTGTCGATTCTCCTTTCACGGGTCTTTTCCAAGATTTGGCGCATGGTGAATATCTGGTCGGTTGTTGATTTTCCAGGTCTGAAGCCACACTGATAAGGTCCAATCAGTTTGTTGACGGTGGGCTTTAATCTTTCACACAATACGCTCGATAGAACCTTATATGCGATGTTGAGGAGGCTAATCCCACGGTAGTTGGCGCAGATTGTGGGGTCTCCTTTTTTATGGATTGGGCATAGCACACTTAAATTCCAATCGTTGGGCATGCTTTCGTCCGACCATATTTTACAAAGAAGCTGATGCATGCTCCTTATCAGTTCTTCGCCGCCGTGTTTGAATAGCTCGGCCGGTAATCCATCGGCCCCCGCCGCTTTGTTGTTCTTCAGGCGGGTAATTGCTATTCGAACTTCTTCATGGTCGGGCAATGGGACGTCTGCTCCATCGTCATCGATTGGGGAATCGGGTTCGCCTTCTCCTGGCGTTGTGCGTTCACTGCCATTCAGCAGGCTGGAGAAGTGTTCCCTCCATAATTTAAGTATGCTCTGGGCATCGGTCACTAGATCACCTTTGGGGGTTCTACAAGAGTATGCTCCGGTCTTGAAACCTTCTGTAAGCCGCCGCATTTTTTCGTAGAATTTTCGAGCATTACCCCTGTCGGCCAGCTTATCAAGCTCTTCATACTCACGCATTTCGGCCTCTTTCTTTTTCTGTCTGCAGATGCGTCTCGCTTCCCTCTTCAATTCTCGGTATCTATCCCATCCCGCACGTGTAGTGGTCGATCGTAACGTTGCGAGGTAGGCAGCCTGCTTTCTCTCCGCTGCGGCGCGGCACTCCTCGTCGTACCAGTTGTTCTTTTGCACTTTCCGAAAACCAAGGGTTTCGGATGCAGCTGTACGTAAGGAGTTTGAAATACCGTCCCACAGTTCCCTTATACCGAGTTGTTGATGAGTGCTCTCAGAGAGCAGGAGTGCAAGCCGAGTAGAAAAACGTTTGGCAGTCTGTTGTGATTGCAGCTTTTCGACGTCGAACCTTCCTTGTGTTTGTTGGCGTGCGTTTTTTGCTGCACAGAGGCGGGTGCGAATCTTGGCTGCAACAAGATAGTGGTCCGAGTCGATGTTAGGACCTCGGAGCGCACGCACATCTAAAACACTGGAGACGTGTCTTCCGTCTATCACAACATGATCGATCTGGTTGGTAGTTTTTCGATCCGGAGACAGCCAGGTAGCTTGATGAATTTTTTTGTGCTGGAATCTAGTACTACAGATAACCATATTTCGGGCCCCGGCGAAGTCGATCAGCCTCAACCCATTTGGGGATGTTTCCTCGTGGAGGCTGAATTTACCGACCGTAGTGCCAAAGATACCTTCTTTGCCCACCCTGGCGTTAAAGTCGCCAAGCACGATTTTGACATCGTGGCGGGGGCATCTCTCATAAGTGCGTTCCAAGCACTCATAAAAGGCATCTTTGGTCACATCGTCCTTCTCATCCGTCGGAGCGTGGGCGCAGATCAGCGATATGTTGAAGAACCTCGCTTTGATGCGGATTGTGGCTAGACGTTCATTCACCGGAGTGAATGATAGTACTCGGCGACGGAGTCTCTCTCCCACCACGAATCCCACACCAAACTTGCGCTCCTTTATATGGCCACTGTAGTAAATGTCACAAGGACCTACTCGTCTCTGTCCTTGTCCCGTCCATCGCATTTCTTGGACGGCGGTGATGTCAGCCTTTATTTTCACGAGGACATCAACCAGCTGGGCAGCGGCACCTTCCCAATTAAGGGACCGGACATTCCAGGTGCATGCCCTGATATCGTTATCCTTATTTCGTTTGCCATGGTCGTCATCAAAAGAGGGGTTTCTCATCCGAGGCTGTTTGTCGCTTTTCATTGGGATAGGCTTTTTACGTGGCGGGTCCCAAACCCAGCGCACAACCCTATGCAGGGGATGTTTCGCCTTCTCACTTTAGCTCACCTTCGAACGGATGTTCTTAGGTTACCCAGAGGATACTTGGTCAAAGACCGGAAGTCGTGAGCTGCTTGAGTCATATGTAAAAGAATCGTTTCTGGCCACTCCCAAGTGAATGGCGATCAGAGAACTTTCCTCACTTGCGTGAACTTCTACACATGACCCCATCCTCCTGATGAAGAAGGTTAATTAACTTAAATATTTGATGTTAATGATTTGAAGCAACTCAATATCGACTGCTAAATGTGTATATATAAGAAAATCGACTTTATACGTGAATATAAAATTGTCGAATTCTTCCAAATGCACTGCCGTTATGGCTTTATGTCAACTTCGGTAAGATGAAGGAGGCTAGTTAACTGAAATAAGTTACATTATTGATTTAAAGCAAATCAATATCGATTGCTAAATATGTATATAAAAGAAAATCTACTTTATACCTGATTGTCGAATTCTTCCAAATGCACTGCCGTCATGGCTTTATGTCAACTTCAGCAAGAAGAAGAAGGCTAATTAACTTAAATATTTGATGTTAATGATTTGAAGCAACTCAATATCGACTGCTAAATGTGTATATACAAGCAAATCGACTTTATACCTGAATATAAGATTGTCGAATTCTTCCAAATGCACTGCCGTTATGGCTTTATGTCAACCTCAGCAAGATGAAGAAGGTTAATTAACTTAAATATTTGATGTTAATGATTTGAAGCAACTCAATATCGACTGCTAAATGTGTATATATAAGAAAATCGACTTTATACGTGAATATAAAATTTTCGAATTCTTCCAAATGCACTGCCGTTATGGCTTTATGTCAACTTCAGTAAGATGAAGAAGGTTAATTATCGTAAATATTTGATCTTAATGATTTGAAACAACTCAATATCGACTGCTAAATGTGTATATACAAGAAAATCGACTTTATACCTGAATATAAAATTTTCGAATTCTTCCAAATGCACTGCCGTTATGGCTTTATGCCAACTTCAGTAAGATGAAGAAGGTTAATTAACTTAAATATTTGATTTTAATGATTTGAAGCAACTCAATATCGACTGCTAAATGTGTATATACAAGAAAATCGACTTTATACCTGAATATAAAATTGTCGAATTCTTCCAAATGCACTGCCGTTATGGCTTTATGTCAACCTCAGCAAGATGAAGAAGGTTAATTAACTTAAATATTTGATGTTAATGATTTGAAACAACTCAATATCGACTGCTAAATGTGTATATAAAAGAAAATCGACTTTATACCTGAATATAATATTGTCGAACTCTTCCAAATGCACTGCCGTTATGGCTTTATGGCAACTTCAGCAAGATGAAAAAGGTTAATTATCGTAAATATTTGATCTTAATGATTTGAAACAACTCAATATCGACTGCTAAATGTGTATATACAAGAAAATCGACTTTATACCTGAATATAAAATTTTCGAATTCTTCCAAATGCACTGCCGTTATGGCTTTATGTCAACTTCAGTAAGATGAAGAAGGTTAATTAACTTAAATATTTGATGCTAATGATTTGAAGCAACTCAGTATCGACTGTTAAATGTGTATATATAAGAAAATCGACTTTATACCTGAATATAAGATTGTCGTTTCTTCCAAATGCACTGCCGTTATGGCTTTACGTAAACTTCAGTAAGATGGAGAAGGTTAATTAACTTAAATATTTGATGTTAACGATTTGAAGCAACCCAATATCGACTGCTAAATATGTATAAATAAGAAAATCGACTTTATACCTGAATATAAGATTGTCGAATTCTTCCAAATGCACTGCCGTTATGGCTTTATGTCAACTTCAGTAAGAATGAAGAAGGTTAATTAACTTAAATATTTGATGTTAACGATTTGAAGCAACTCAATATCGACAGCTTAATGTGTAAATACAAGAAAATCTACTTTATGCCTGAATATAAAATTGCCGAATTCTTCCAAATGCACTGCCGTTATGGCTTTATGCCGTTACGGCTTTACGTCAACTTCAGTAAGATGGAGAAGGTTAATTATTTTAAATATTTGATGTTAATGATTTGAAGCAACTCAATATCGACTGCTAAATGTGTACGAACAAGAAAATCTACTTTATACCTGAATATAAAATTGTCGAATTCTTCCAAATGCACTGCCGTTATGGCTTTATGCCAACTTCAGCAAAATGAAGAAGGTTAATTATCTTAAATATTTGATCTTTATGATCTGAAGCAACTCAATATCGACTGCTAAATGTGTATATACAAGCAAATCGACTTTATACCTGAATATAAGATTGTCGAATTCTTCCAAATGCACTGCCGTTATGACTTTATGCCAACTTCAGCAAGATAAAGAATGTTACTTATCTTAAATA
>NW_026092283.1:0-4514 GCF_024586455.1 Bactrocera neohumeralis | reverse complement strand
GTCGATACTGAGTGGCTTTAAATCATTAATTTAACATATTTAAGTTAATTTACTTTCTTCACCTTCCTGAAGTTGACATAAAGCCATAACGGCAGCGCATTTGGAAGAATTCGATAATCTCATATTCAGGTAAAAAGTCGATTTTCTTGTATACATTACTTTAACATAATTAAGTTAACTAACCTTCTTCATCTTACTGAAGTTGACATAGAGCCATAACGGCAGTGCATTTGGAAGAATTCGATAATCTTATATTCAGGTATAAAGTCCATTTTCTTTTATATACACATTAAGCAGTCGATATTGAGTTGCTTTAAATCATTAATTTAACATCTTTAAGTTAATTAACCTTCTTCATCTTACTGAAGTGTACATAAAGCCATAACGGCAGTGCATTCGGAAAAATTAGACAATCTTATATTCAGGTATAAAGTCCATTTTCTTGTATATACACATTAAGCAGTCGATATCATTAATTTATCATATTTAAGTTAATTAACCTTCTTCACCTTCCTGAAGTGGACATAAAGCCATAACGGCAGTGCATTTGGAAGAATTCGACAATCTTATATTCAGGTATAAAGTCGGTTTTCTTGTATATACACATTTAGCAGTCGATATTGAATTGCCTTAAATCATTAATTTAACATTTTTAAGTTAATTTAAGCAGTCGATATTGAGTTGCTTTAAATCATTAATTTAACATCTTTAAGTTAATTTACATTCTTCATCTTGCTAAAGTTGACATAAAACCATAACGGCAGTGCATTTGGAAGAATTCGACAATCATATATTCAGGTATAAAGTCGATTTTCTTGTATATACACAATAAGCAGTCGATATTGAGTTGCTTTAAATCATTAATTTAACATCTTTAAGTCAATTTACCTTCTTCATCTTACTGCAGTTGACATAAAGTCATAACGGCAGTGCATTTGGAAGAATTCGATTATCTCATATTCAGGTAAAAAGTCGATTTTCTTGTATATACACATTTAGCAATCGATATTGAGTTGCTTTAAATCATTTATTTAACATCTTTAATTCATTTTTCTTCTTCATCTTATTGAAATTGACATAAAGCCATAACGGCAGTGCATTTGGAAGAATTCGACAATCTTATGTTCAGGTATAAAGTCGATTTTCTTGTATATACACATTCAGCAATCGATATTGAGTTGCTTCAAATCATTAATTTAACATAGTTAAGATAACAAACCTTCTTCAGCTTACTGAAGTTGACATAAAGCCATAACGGCAGTGCATTTGGAAGAATTCGACAATCTTATATTCAGGTATAAAGTCCATTTTCTTGTATATACACATTCAGCAGTCGATATTGAGTTGCTTCAAATCATTAATTTAACATAGTTAAGATAACAAACCTTCTTCAGCTTACTGAAGTTGACATAAAGCCATAACGGCAGTGCATTTGGAAGATCTCGACAATCTTTTATTCAGGTATAAAGTCGATTTTCTTGTATACACACATTCAGCAGTCGATATTGAGTTGCTTTAAATCATTAATTTAACATAGTTAAGATAACAAACCTTCTTCAGCTTACTGAAGTTGACATAAAGCCATAACGGCAGTGCATTTGGAAGAATTCGACAATCTTATATTCAGGTATAAAGTCGATTTTCTTGTATATACACATTAAGCAGTCGATATTGAGTTGCTTTAAATCATTAATTTAACATAGTTAAGATAACAAACCTTCTTCAGCTTACTGAAGTTGACATAAAGCCATAACGGCAGTGCATTTGGAAGAATTCGACAATCTTATATTCAGGTATAAAGTCGATTTTCTTGTATATACACATTCAGCAATCGATATTGAGTTGCTTCAAATCATTAATTTAACATAGTTAAGATAACAAACCTTCTTCAGCTTACTGAAGTTGACATAAAGCCATAACGGCAGTGCATTTGGAAGAATTCGACAATCTTATATTTAGGTATAAAGTCCATTTTCTTTTATATACACATTAAGCAGTCGATATTGAGTTGCTTTAAATCATTAATTTAACATAATTAAGTTAACTAACCTTCTTCATCTTACTGAAGTTGACATAGAGCCATAACGGCAGTGCATTTGGAAGAATTCGACAATCTTATATTCAGGTATAAAGTCGATTTTCTTGTATATACACCTTTAGTCGATATTGAGTTGCTTTATATCATTAGTTTAACTTTAAATAAACCCAACACATTCAGCATGAATTCGACAATCTTATATTCAGGTATAAAGTCCATTTTCTTGTATATACACATTAAGCATTCGATATTGATTAAAATCATTAATTTAACATATTTAAGTTAATTAACCTTCTTCATCTTACTGAAGTTGACATAAAGCCATAACGGCAGTGCATTTGGAAGAATTCGACAATCTTATATTTAGGTATAAAGTCGATTTTCTTGTATATACACATTAAGCAGTCGATATTGAGTTGCTTTAAATCATTAATTTAACATCTTTAAGTTAATTTAACCTTCTTCATCTTACTGAAGTTGACATAAAGCCATAACGGCAGTGCATTTGGAAGAATTCGACAATCTTATATTCAGGTATAAAGTCGATTTTCTTGTATATACACATTTAGCAGTCGATATTGAGTTGCTTTAAATCATTAATTTAACATCTTTAAGTTAATTAACCTTCTTCATCTTACTGAAGTTGACATAAAGCCATAACGGCAGTGCATTTGGAAGAATTCGACAATCTTATATTCAGGTATAAAGTCGATTTTCTTGTATATACACATTAAGCAGTCGATATTGAGTTGCTTTAAATCATTAATTTAACATAGTTAAGATAACAAACCTTCTTCAGCTTACTGAAGTTGACATAAAGCCATAACGGCAGTGCATTTGGATGAATTCGACAATCTTATATTCAGGTATAAAGTCCATTTTCTTTTATATACACATTAAGCAGTCGATATTGAGTTGCTTTAAATCATTAATTTAACATCTTTAAGTTAATTAACCTTCTTCATCTTACTGAAGTTGACATAAAGCCATAACGGCACAGCATTTGGAAGAATTCGACAATCTTATATTCAGGTATAAAGTCGATTTTTTTGTATATACACATTAAGCAGTCGATATTGAGTTGCTTTAAATCATTAATTTAACATCTTTAAGTTAATTTACCTTCTTCATCTTACTGAAGTTGACATAAAGCCATAACGGCAGTGCATTTGGAAGAATTCGACAATCTTATATTCAGGTATAAAGTCGATTTTCTTGTATATACACATTTAGCAGTCGATATTGAGTTGCTTTAAATCATTAATTTAACATATTTAAGTTAATTTACCTTCTTCATCTTACTGAAGTTGACATAAAGCCATAACGGCAGTGCATTTGGAAGAATTCGACAATCTTATATTCAGGTATAAAGTCCATTTTCTTTATATACACATTAAGCAGTCGATATTGAGTTGCTTTAAATCATTAATTTAACATCTTTAAGTTAATTTACCTTCTTCATCTTACTGAAGTTGACATAAAGCCATAACGGCAGTGCATTTGGAAGAATTCGACAATCTTATATTCAGGTATAAAGTCCATTTTCTTGTATATATTTAAGCAGTCGATATTGAGTTGCTTTAAATCATTAATTTAACATCTTTAAGTTAATTTACCTTCTTCATCTTACTGAAGTTGACATAAAGCCATAACGGCAGTGCATTTGGAAGAATTCGACAATCTTATATTCAGGTATAAAGTCGATTTTCTTGTATATACACATTTAGCAGTCGATGATGATATTGAAATCATTAATTTAACATTTTTAAGTTAATTTAAGCAGTCGATATTGAGTTGCTTTAAATCAATAATTTAACATCTTTAAGTTAATTTACATTCTTCATCTTACTGAAGTTGACATAAAACCATAACGGCAGTGCATTTGGAAGAATTCGACAATCTTATATTCAGGTATAAAGTCGATTTTCTTGTATATACACATTAAGCAGTCGATATTGAGTTGCTTTAAATCAATTAATTTAACATATTTAAGATAATTTAAGCCTTTCTTCAGCTTACTGAAGTTGACATAGAGCCTACACATTAAGCAGTCGATATTGAGTTGCTTTAAATCATTAATTTAACATCTTTAAGTTAATTTACCTTCTTCATCTTACTGAAGTTGACATAAAGCCATAACGGCAGTGCATTTGGAAGAATTCGACAATCTTATATTCAGGTATAAAGTCGATTTTCTTGTATATACACATTTAGCAGTCGATATTGAGTTGCTTTAAATCATTAATTTAACATCTTTAAGTTAATTTACCTTCTTCATCTTACTGAAGTTGACATAAAGCCATAACGGCAGTGCATTTGGAAGAATTCGACAATCTTATATTCAGGTATAAAGTCGATTTTCTTGTATATACACATTAAGCGATTGATATTACACATTAAGCAGTCGATACTGAGCGGCTTTAAATCATTAATTTAACATCTTTAAGTTAATTTACCTTCTTCAGCTTACTGAAGT
>NW_026092282.1:0-15060 GCF_024586455.1 Bactrocera neohumeralis | reverse complement strand
TTATTATATTTTTTTTTAAGTTATCACACTGATTTTTAAAAATGGTGTAAAATTTTTTGAGTTTATGTTTGGAATATGTAGACCATCAAATATTATTGATGGTATTATTATTAATGTATTAAATGGCTCACTATCAAAATGTGACAAGGGCACTGATTGTTTAGTTAACAAAGTGATGCAAGAATTAACATCTTCATTCACGGACATTTCAACGGTTAATTTAAATTTTTTATCGTTTTTGCATGCTTCACTGCTTTCTATTTTAGCCCTTTTGCCATCATATATATCACTATGGTCCTTTTGTAAATGTCTTTTCATATTAGTTAAACAGAATGCACTAATTTTTTTTTTACAAAGTTTACATTCTCCATTGGAGCCCCCCAATATAAAAATCACATATGAAAACATTTTGTTTTCTTCCCATTGGCGAACTTACATCAAACTTTACTTTTTCAGTTTTATAAAATAAGCAGTGCTCACACAACTTCTCTCTGCGATTGAATGCTATCATGTAATATGCAATATGCATTGTAAATAAAAGAGTACAAAATTTGGCGAAATTATAAATTTTGACGTTATAAATTGTAACGTTAATATAAATGAATGTCGAAAACCGGGCGGTGAGCATAAAATTCCTAAAAAGACAGCCAGTGCGTGTGTTAGTTTTGCTTTAAAGCTTAACAGAGATTAAGAAACATATTATGTCATAAATTTTGAATTGATTTTTATTGCTGATTTAAAAATATAAAAATCATAAATAATACTTATTTTTTGATCGAAAAAAAAAATTAGAAATAACTTTTATTTTTGATCTAAAAAAATAAAAATCAAAAATAACTTTTATTTTTGATCTAAATATATAAAAATCAAAATTTAAAAATCATACAATATTTCGCATATAGTTCACCTAAAAATCATGATGGTGTAATGAAAACTTTTCTACGATGTTCCTTTAAAAATTGTAAATAATTTTTTATTAAAATTGTGACCACATCCCCAACACGTATGCACCTCACAAGTACCTATAACACGCAAAGTGATTCGTGGTTGTTAGGTGACCAAGGATATCCAATGGAGCCATGGCTGTTAACGCCAGTCGCTGAACCTTCAAATGCAAGGGAAGTGCGTTACAATAAGTTGCACGCCAAAGCACGTAATACCATTGAGAGAGCCTTTGGTGTTTTGAAGTCACGATTCCGGTGCCTCTCAAAACACCGCATTCTTCATTACAGCCCTAAAAAAGCGTCTTTGATTATTTACGCGTGTACAATTCACAACATTTTACTGAAGCAAGATGTGGCTGCAGACCTTGGCTTCGAAGAAGTTTTAGAAGAATCACAAGACACCGAAATTGTTTTCGAAAACCCCAATTTTAGGTAGGGTGCTAGAGTAAGAGAACGTTACATCATGTCTTTATAATATACATATGTATGTATATATTTCCAGTGGCGTTATGTACCTAAATATAAGTATATACATGTATGTAAGTTACTTACTGTCTCTGTACATTTTACTCTCTGTATATTTTACTTCCTCTAAGTAAAAATAAAAAGACATCTACATATGTTTAAATAATTCATTTTATTTTATTTTTATTTGTTTAATTGTTCACACAATTTAGCCATAACCTCTGACATCGAGGTTAGTGCAAGTGTCATTTGGGTCAGCACCCCCGTCATCTGCTCGTTTTGCTCTACAATTTTCTTTTGCAAAGCAATGGCCACCCCTGTCATCTGCACATTTTGCTCTACAATTTTCTTTTATAGAGCAATGGCCTCCTCCTCTCGCTTTTCACGCTCCTCCATTTTTTTTAAAGCACTGCTCCAAGCATCTTCGCTGCAGTCAATTTACCTTCAGAAGGGATGAAAGTAGGTGATGGCATAGGAGAAGGTAAGATGGGAGGAGATAAGAAGAAGAGGACAAATCTGGAGGTGATGGTGAGAAAGAAAAATGAGGTGATGGTGAGGAAGAAAAATTTAAAGACAGAGCAGGAAAAGCTGGAGCAGGCGATGTGACTGTTGGTGTTGGCGAGGAAGCTGGAGCTTGAGCAGCTGGTTCTGAATTTAAATACAATGGCGGCAAAACCTGTAAGTATAAAACGGACCAATTATTGCCTCATGTAATAATAAAATATATAGTTCGACAAATATTAAATTAAAATATTACCTGGTGACCCAAAGTCGCAACACCCGGCAATCCATCCACCGCTGCTGCCCTAAAAGTTGTAATCGCTTGCTCCTCGAACTCAGTTATTCCATTTATCGGAGAGCCTCCACCAGTCGCTTGCGCATGTGCCTTCAGTTTGCGCGCTCGCGATCGCAACTGATGTTTCCAATGCATTAACGACTATGGAAACATATTTTAATAATGTGAAACATACACAAGCATTTATGAACTTACCTCCCCCACTTGGCTGCCGACCGAGTTGGACCTCTTAAGGCATTTAAACACAACCGGAGCATTGTAGAACCCCCAAAGGTGAGTCTAGTTGACCGATGCCCAGATCGGACATTTATCTGCTAACTCCGACCAAAGTATTTGCAGCCCTTGAGGGTTGGGCGGAGTTAGGTTCCCCCGTTGCAACTCAGGATGCTGCTTGCAAAACATTATATAATGTTGCAGCTGCTCCTGAGTTGTCCTTTCCGTGTTTGTACGCCTAGGAATATATGAAATTATTATATACCTATATATATAAAGTGACGTTAGTTACTACGCTTATAACTGGAGAACGCCTGGACCGATTTCGGTGATTACCACCAATTCGGACAGGTCTCCGCCCAAACAAGGAGAATACTTAAGAAAATTCTGGAAAATTTTCCGAAAAAAAATTATTAAGAAAATAAATTTTCAAATACGATTTTAAAAAGGAAATAAAAACGAACATGATTTTAAATGCTGTATTGCCAGTAGATGGCGTTGTGTGCATCAACTTTTGACAGCTGCATGCATATGCACAGTTGGCAACCCACGCAAGATGCAATGACATATGTGACTTGAGTTTAGTAACATAAATATCGGCATTTTCTTAAGCTTTTATCGGCTTTCGTTAGTTATTGTAATTCAATTTGATTTAATACATTGTTTTGAAACGATATATTAGCCGTGTTTTATTGGTAATTTTATGTTCACGGCTATTGTGAAAATTGCAAGCGAAAAGTGATTTCATAGAGGTGAGTTCAGTTTGATGAAATGCTCATTGTAAATGGTTATGGTCTTTGTTATTGCGTGCTCATCGATAATCAACCCAAACGTTAATTTCGGGTTGTTCAATTAATTTTTAGGTGGAATAATTTGAAAATCAATTCGAGTTCGCTGTTCATTTCATTCTGATTGATCATATTGGTGTGGAATTCTATTTTCAAACGGTAAGTTGCCAAGAAAGATGTTTATTTTGTGAGGTTATGACATTTGAGTACATGTTTTGTGTGTTCATTTCTCAGTGTAATTCAGAATGCCACGAGCCAAAAGATCTAATCTTTCGCATCGAACGCGAAATGCAAATAGAGTTCGGAATATTGCCTATCAATTGACGACAGATGAACAAGAAATCGCACGAGAACAGCGCCGTGTTAGTATGGCCCGACTTCGTGCATCACAAACACAAGAAGAAAGACAGGCGGAAAATGAAACGGCTAAGTTAACAATGAGAAATCGTCGGGCAAATGAAACAACTCAACAACGTGATAATCTAAATCAACGCATAAGAAGAAGTGCTTCAAGTGTTGATTTGGATCGAGTAGCGTTTCATTACGATTGCAGAATTGATTACAGCTCGCATCCTTCCGTTAAAATTCACCCAATGGAGGTTGTGTGCAACCATTGCGGTGCATTGAAGTTCGCTGGAGAAACACCTGGACTGTGCTGTCTCAGTGGCAAGGTTAAATTACCACCATTGCCCTTGCCAACAGAGCCATTGCGTTCTTTGCTTACTGGTGAAACACCAGAATCACGTCATTTTCTATCGAACGCTCAGAAATACAACGGATGCTTTCAAATGACTTCATTTGGAGCAGATATTATTCATGAACGCGGATTCAATCCGACATTCAAGGTAATAAATTAACCGATCATTTTCTTTTGATGCACAAAAAATATTGAATCTAATTTCGTAATTGACTCTACAGATCCAAGGCCAAATTCACCATCGAATTGGATCATTGCTACCACTTGAAGACGCACAACATAAATTCCTTCAAATTTACTTCATGGGCAACGTGGAACATCAACTTGATCAGCGCCAAACAATCAATACGGAAATGAGAAGAGGAATTCTTCGCGATTTGCAGCAGCTGCTTCATGAACATCATGCATTGGTTCGGTTATTCAAAACTGCGTTGGATCGCATGCCAAATGATGACTATAAAGTCGTGATCAGAGCGGATAAACGACCTGCTGGAACGCACGAACGCCAATTTAACGCTCCAACAATAGATGAGGTTGCAGTTGTGATTGTTGGCGAAAGCCGGGAATCACGCGATATTGTGCTCACACGTCGGGACTGTGGGCAATTGCAACGAATATCCGAAACTCATCGTTCATACGATGCATTGCAATACCCACTGATGTTTTGGCAAGGAGACGATGGATATTATATCAACATCAATATGATAAATCCATCGACCGGTAAGAATAGATATCATAATAATTTTCATTTCAATATGACACTAATGTCACTGATATCATTTTAGGTGAGGAAACTACCAGGAAGGTCACCGGAATGAATTTTTACGCATATCGTTTGATGATTCGCCAAAATGTTGACAACTATTTGCTTCGATTTCGCCGATTATTTCAGCAATTTTGCGTCGATATGTATGCCAAAATAGAAGCGGAGCGCCTCCTTTTTATCACTTTAAATCAAACCAAACTACGTACGGAGCAGTACATTCATTTACGCGATGCAATTAGCACCGAAGGAAATGCATCTGATTTTGGTCGGTTGACTACTTTACCGGCGACGTTCGTTCGCAGTCCACGTCATATGCATGAATATACGCAAGATGCAATGACATATGTACGTCATTACGGCCGTCCAGACCTGTTCATCACCTTCGCGTGCAATCCTAAGTGGATAGAAATTGTTCAACTGCTGCTTCCTGGCCAAACATCAAGTGATCGGCACGATATCACCGCACGTGTATTCAGGCAAAAAATCCGGTCGCTCATGCACTATATTGTTGGGCATCGTGTCTTTGGGGATACTCGATGTTGGATGTATTCCATTGAATGGCAAAAAAGAGGCTTACCGCATGCGCACATTCTCATTTGGTTAGTCGAAAGAATACAGCCAGACCAAATTGATGACATCATATTTGCCGAGATTCCTGATCCCGAAACCGATCCAGACCTGCATGATGTCGTAATTACAAACATGATTAATGGACCGTGTGGCGCCATTAACCCACAATCACCGTGCATGGTCGACGGCAAGTGTTCCAAGCGTTATCCACAAAATTCGACTGTTGATACCATCACTGGCAAAGATGGTTATCCACTGTATCGACGTCGATCTTCTGATGATGGCGGTAGAACAATCACAGTCAAAGTGAAAGGAAATGATTTCGTGGTCGACAACTCTTGGGTTGTTCCGTATTCGCCACTTCTTTCCAAAACATTCAGGGCGCATTGTAACGTGGAGTATTGCAATTCAGTGAAGTCCATCAAGTACATCTGCAAATATGTCACGAAGGGCAGTGACATGGCGGCTTTTGGTCTTCAAGCTCCTGACCCCAATGATGAAATCACGCGCTATCAAAATGGTCGATACGTATGCTGCAATGAGGCGATTTGGCGTATATTCTCATTTCCCATTCATGAACGCTATCCGAGTGTTACACATTTGGCAGTGCATCTGGAGAACGGTCAACGAGTTTATTTCACCCCAGCAAATGCCGCTCAACGTGCTCAAAACCCACCAGCGACAACATTGACCAGTTTCTTCTCGATTTGCCAAAGTGATCCGTTTGCACGTGCGTTACTTTACTCAGAGATGCCGCGTTATTACACTTGGAATGCTTCATCGAAGAAATTTCAACGTCGAAAGCAAGGTAATGTAGTTCCTGGTCATCCGGATGTGCGTTCTACTGAAGCTCTTGGCCGTATTTATACAGTTCATCCGAAAAATGATGAATGCTTTTACTTACGACCATTGCTGGTGAATGTTCGTGGCCCGACATCATTTGAATCACTTCGAACTGTCAATGGTGTAGTGCTGCCAACATTTCGTGTCGCATGTCAGGAGCTCAATTTGCATTCAGAAAATCCCCATCTTGATATGAATGAAGAGATGCACAATCAGGCTTTGTTTTTGATAGAAGACATGTGTTACCTCATGTGCGGCAGTTTGTTAGCCAGGTTAGGAATGACGTCGCCTGATCGTGGAGTAAACGACGCTTTCGAACGAGAATTGCAGCGTGAACGTGAATACGACACAAATGCATTAAGCCAATTGGTTCGAACGAATATACCATTGTTGAATCCTCAACAAAAAGAACTGTACGATACGGTGATGAAGGCAATTGATGATGGAAATATCGGCATGATTTTCCTTGATGCGCCTGGTGGAACTGGAAAGACATTCCTCATATCATTGATTTTGGCTGCAGTTCGTGCAAGATCAGAAATTGCTGTAGCAGTTGCTTCTTCTGGAATAGCGGCAACGATGTTGGAAGGTTGCCGAACCGCTCATTCTGCATTAAAATTGCCATTAAACCTGCAAGCGGTTGAAGAACCGACATGTAACATAGCGAAACATTCAGCAATGGCCAAAGTTTTAATAGCAAGCAAAATCATTATCTGGGACGAATGCACAATGTCGCATAAACGCGCGTTAGAAGCTCTGAATCGCACTATGAAAGATCTGCGTAATGACGCAAGACATTTTGGGGGTGCATTGATTTTACTCTCAGGCGATTTCCGGCAAACACTACCAGTAATACCACGATCGACCGCTGCCGATGAGATCAATGCTTGCCTCAAATCATCACCAGCTCACGACAAACATGCGAGTTGCATTGCTAAACGATCCATCTGCCGAACTGTTCTCCAATCAACTGCTAACTATCGGTAATGGTCATGTTCCTGTCGACGCATCGAATGGATTCATTTCGTTCCCGCCAAATTTTTGCAATTTCGTCTCAACGAAAGAGGAGCTCATCAACAAAGTGTTTCCGAACATCATTGCTAACCACAAAAACTACGATTGGTTGGATCACCTAAGCTTCAAAATTCAAAATCAAATCGTTGGGACACTGCATTCCTTCAAATCTATCGACTGTGTAACAAACGAAGACGAAGCAACCAACTACCCAACTGAGTTCTTGAATTCATTGGATGTGCCTGGCTTGCCACCGCACAATTTACAATTGAAGGTTGGTTCAGTCGTCATCATGCTCCGCAATCTCAAAAACTCATGCAACGTGAACGCGTTTAGACTCACTAAAAGGCCAATGTGATTCACTAAAAGAAAAATTCAAAGGTGAGGAAGTTCTCATTCCGAGAATTCCAATGATCCCAACCGATATGCCATTCGAGTTTAAGCGAATCCAATTTCCAATTCGTCTCGCATTCGCCATGACAATTAATAAATCACAAGGCCAATCATTGAGTGTTTGTGGCCTGAATCTGGAAAATGCATGTTTTTCACACGGACAACTATATGTCGCATGTTCCCGTGTCGGAAAACCATCTGCTTTGATCGTTTTCGCACCTGACAACAAAACGAAAAATATCGTTTATCACAGAGTGCTTCAATGAAATTACCTAAAAATAATTAATATGGCAAAACAACGTTTGCCGGGTCAGCTAGTAATAATATAAAAAATGACTAAGACTCATTCGCACAAAAAAAAAACCTCAAAGTATTTCTACACATATGAGTAACAACAATTTATGACTCTCTCAATAGTAGACAAACTATTTGATAGAAAGAATGAAAATAATTTGAATAAAAGTGTAAATTTCGTATTGTGCGCTGAGAAACTGTTTTTTTTATTGTCTGTTTTTGTAAGTGTTTTAGTATTAATGGTTTTTTGTAAAGGTAAATATACTGATATTTATATATTACTAGTAAACCCGACGAACTCCGTTTCGCCACCAGATGGCTTCGTTTTATGTAACATTTCGTTACTGACGTTCTTACACAATGGAGTCTACCGAAGACTTAGTAGGGAAAATTGCTACAGGTATTTATAAGCTCAGCAAAAAACGGAAGGACAGAAGTGCTGTTTCGGATATGTTTACAGAAATAGTTAAAGACGAAGGAAGTACTTTACTTGACATGGTATGTTGGCGTAATTGTAAAAAAAGTGTATAAATGCCATGATGCAGAGTTCCATTCTCAATAGACATAAATGTTTTACCTCACATATAACTGAACTGCCCAGACAGAAAGTAAGTGAAGAGGATAAAAAATTAGCTTAGAAGCTTGCGCTGATTGGGTGGTTGAAGACTGTCGTCCGTTTTCTTCCGTGAAGGGCTCCGGATTAAAAAATTAGTACAATTTTTTCAGGCTATAGGCACACAAAGTATGGGAAAAATGTTGATGTTGACGATTTAATTCCGGACCCAACAACCATTTCGCGCAACATAGAAAAAAGGCGAAAGAAAAAAAGAAGAAATTTACAATTGATTTATGGAAAGACGAATATGTTAAACGCGATTTTTTATGTGCCACCCTGCATTTTACGAAGGACTTCCAATTATAAATAAGTAGTGAAATAAACTACCAACATAGAAATGTAAAAAAAATAAAAAAGCAGCAAACACAATAATGCTAAACTGAAAATACTCAAGTCACTTAAGTCATTCAAAAATACTATTGGTGTTTCTTGGTGCTTTGAATCATTTCACTTTGACGTGATTGAATTATTGACTCATGAGAGAATGAGCACAATACCGGGTCGTATGAAAAGAAACTTACTCATTATTCATACTCTGGTTATGTGTGCTTTGCGTAAATGTGTTTTTTGTAGATATTTGTGTATTTTGAAATTTGATTTATATTCACAAAAACTCTTTTTTGTGTTATTCAACCAATAACTTAAAAAGAGGAATAATTGCAGATCTCTGATAGGGACAGAGAATCCGTGTGACAATTGTCCCTTAGCTCCAAAAGATTCTAACAGATGGTGATAATTATTGATTTGATTGAATTCAGTAAATGGCGCTATGTTTGAATCTTTTGAAGCAAACAAATAATTGTGACTGTCATATAATAGACAAAGAATTTGAAATAAAATAATATTGCGATTCAAAATTGAGATGTAAGCTATCCTATCAATAGACAAATAATTTGCAATAAAATATTCTATTATTCTTACTTTTACAATATTTGATGTTAGGCCCCAGATATTTGACTTGCGTCACGTATTTGATACTGACCCCATTCACAAGGACAATCGGTGGACGAACCGGCGACAATCTATCTTTCAGCAACATTGCCACCGTTTTATCCATCAATATGTCAACCCCCCACCTAAATCCCGAAAATTTTCAATTTCTAAAAATTGTCCTCCCGCCCGTTTTAGATCACACCGCGAACGACCTTCAACCAAACGAAGAAGATTATCCGCATACGCACAACACCTACAAAGTGGCTCGAGCTGCCCAAGCAGAGAATTCATCATGAGATTCCAAATATATGGACCACAGATGGAACTCTGCGGGCAGCCACAAACCACCTCAATCTCCACACTTCCATTCATACCAACTAGAGAGGCTTTTCTGTCTGAAAAATAGTTCCGCCAAAGAGCAGCTTCCGGATAGCCAAGTTCCTCCAGTCGTTGCATCACCCGATCCCAGCTTAGGTAATCAAACGCCCCCTTAAAGTCAACAAATATGCCAAGGACATATTTGTTGACATTATCCCTAACAGCATTCTGAACAAACATCCAAGCATCCACTACACTGCGTCTTTCCCTAAACCCAAACTGCCTATCCGACCATATACCCCTCGTTAGCTCCTGAAGTCGTTCCACCATTACTCTTTCCAACACTTTTCCAAGTACTGGAAGAAGACTGATGCCCCGATAAAAACGAGGATCGCTTCTGATCTTATCAGGGGACTTCAGGTGAGGAACAACCCTAGCTTTTTACACTCACATGGAAAATATCCCTCCCAGACGCACATATCATAAAAAGCCTTCAGGTATTCAGGAATGAACTTCCACAAGCTTTTGCACATCTTTCTGTTCAAACCATCAAAACCTGCGGACCGTTTAGACCTAACCAAGCCAAAGGCGTACCCCAATTCCCCATCATCTAATGGAGGGTCAGGTACCCTCCGACATGAGAAAGAACGCACCTAACAGAACCACCGCACACTCTCTCCACGACGATAACAGAGTGTCACCGACGCGAAGAGAGGTGATATCCGGACTTCTACGACTCCGGCAGATACTATAGACCTGACCCCAGGGGTCGTTCCTATATCCCTAACAAAACTCCTCCTCTCATCCTCCTTAATTTTTACTAACATTTCTTTATACTCCCTATCCGCACAACTAAATTCTTACCTAAGCTGGGACAACCTATCAGAATTGAATTGTTGGGCGCGTTGAAACTTTCGCCTCCTCCTCTTCAAGGTTAGCCCACGCGTCCACCATTTAATTTTGCTACCCCTACAACACTCATATCTACCAAAAACCCTTTCGTTAACCCCACAAACTACCTCACAGAGACGAGCAATTTGCTTGTCCACCCCCAACTCCTCAAAAACTATAAGCGGTATTTCCAACACCGCATCCCTAACCGAGAGTCCATATTGGTTCCAGTCAGTACCAGTGGTACGCCATCGCCGCAATGGACTCTCATAAGGCGAGGGAGGGGATCGAGGGGTAACCATAATTTGAATCAAATTATGATCACTCGACCACACCCTCCCTTTACCGCCCACCTAACATTGAAGGCCCTACCTGCTGCCTCATTCATAAACGTTATGTCAATATCACTGACACTCCTACGCCCACCGAAAGTATACCACTCACTGGGCTCATTCACAACGTGGAGGCTATTAGCCATCACCCATTCACTTAACGCCTCACCTCGAATGTGGCCTCGATATCCAGAATGCCGAGATACCTTACTGAACCACATCGAGGACGAGGCATTCGCATCCAACCCCAAGATAAATGGACTACCACCTACAAGAACTAGAAGCATATCCATGTATCCCAGATAGTGGTCTAGAGGCTCGCTAAATTTGCAGTACAAACTAGCCACAACCATTCTATCGAACACCCCCTCTATAACTACACAAACACCCAGCTGTGAAGAATCCAAAACTACACAATCATTGCTTGGATTATTCACAACTATCACAGCATTAACCCCAAGGTCCGAAAGGAGCTTCGAAACCTCCAGGAAGACCCTAACCACACCATTAGTGGCGTAGGCTCCTGAAGTAAGGCAATACCCACCCACAGCCACACCAGACAGTTGACATCATAAGATGTTCAATTGATCTATAATTGCGGCTTGGTGGTGCATTGACACCCTTCGCAACCTCCTTCTCAAAGTGCTTGGCACCAAAAACCAACTCACTTAACTCCCCATTAAGTTTTTTGCAGCCACTAGGCTGATCCGCCGGCAAACAAAAACCTCTAACGCAGTACCATGAGTACAGACAAAAGCCCGGAACAGCTGCTCGCCAAGCGTGTGAGTTATGGTTTAGAAATAAAAGAGCTTCGGCCTTTTACACAACCGTCTTTATTAAAGCGCATCTTAAGACTAACTAACTTTTCATTTCTTATTAGTTTACATACTCCTTATTCTAATGCTAACTGTACTGACATTCTTTGTTAGTTCGCTTCTAATATTAAGATTAATTGTATTACCGTTCCTTATTAAATTGTTTACTTATATATATTTATGTATATATATATTTTACATATATATCTTCTTCTTCTTCTCCTTAATTGGCGTAGAAACCGCTTAAGCGATTATAGCCGAGTTAACAACAGCGCGCCAGTCGTTTCTTCATTTCGCTTGGATATTCCAAGCGAAGCCAGGTCCCTCTCCACTTGGTCCTTCCAACGGAGTGGAGGTCTTCCTCTTCCTCTGCTTCCCCGGCGGGTACTGCGTCGAATACTTTCAGAGCTGGAGTGTTTCGTCCATCCGGACAACATGACCTAGCCAGCGTAGCCGCTGTCTTTTAATTCGCTGAACTATGTCGATGTCGTCGTATATCTCGTACAGCTCATCGTTCCATCGAATGTGGTATTCGCCGTGGCTAACGCGCAAAGGACCATAAATCTTTCGCAGAACTTTTCTCTCGAAAACTCGCAACGTCGACTCATCCGTTGTTGACATCGTCCAAGACTCTGCACCATACAGCAGGACCGGAATTATGAGTGACTTATAGAGTTTGGTTTTTGTTTGTCGAGAGAGGACTTTGCTTCCCAATTGCCTACTCAGTCCGAAGTAGCACCTGTTAGCAAGAGTTATCCTGCGTTGGATTTCTAGGCTGGCATTGTTGGTGGTGTTTACGCTGGTTCCAAGATAGACGAAATTATCTACGACTTCAAAGTTACGACTGTCAACAGTGACGTGAGTTCCAAGTCGCGAGTGCGACGACTGTTTGTTTGATGACAGGAGACATTTCGTCTTGCCCTCGTTCACTGCCAGACCCATTTTCTGTGCTTCCTTGTCCAGCCTGGAGAAAGCAGAACTAACGGCGCGGGTGTTGAGGCCGATGACATCAATATCATCGGCATACGCCAGCAGCTGTTCAACCTTATAGAAGATGGTACCTTCTCTATTTAGTTCTGCAGCTCGAACTATTTTCTCCAAAAGCAGGTTGAAAAAGTCGCACGATAGGGAATCGCCTTGTCTGAAACCTCGTTTGGTATCGAACGGCTCGGAGAGGTCCTTCCCGATCCTGACGGAGCTTTTGGTGTTACTCAACGTCAGTTTACACGGCCGTATTAGTTTTGCGGGGATACCAAATTCAGACATCGCGGCATAAAGGCAGCTCCTTTTCGTGCTGTCGAAGGCAGCTTTGAAATCGACAAAGAGGTGGTGTGTGTCGATTCTCCTTTCACGGGTATTTTCCAAGATTTGGCTCATGGTGAATATCTGGTCGGTTGTTGATTTGCCAGGTCTAAAGCCACACTGATAAGGTCCAATCAGTTTGTTGACGGTGGGCTTTAATCTTTCACACAATACGCTCGATAGAACCTTATATGCGATGTTGAGGAGGCTAATCCCACGGTAGTTGGCGCAGATTGTGGGGTCTCCTTTTTTATGGATTGGGCATAGCACACTTAAATTCCAATCGTTGGGCATGCTTTCGTCCGACCATATTTTACAAAAGAAGCTGATGTATGCACCTTATCAGTTCTTCGCCGCCGTGTTTGAATAGCTCGGCCGGCAATCCGTCGGCCCCTGCAGGCGGGAAATTGCTATTCGAACTTCTTCATGGTCGGGTAATGGAACGTCTGCTCCATCGTCATCGACTGGGGAATCGGGTTCTCCTTCTCCTGGTGTTGTGCGTTCACTGCCATTCAGCAGGCTGGAGAAGTGTTCCCTCCATAATTTAAGTATGCTCTGGGCATCAGTGACTAGATCACCTTTGGGGGTTCTACAAGAGTACGCTCCGGTCTTGAAACCTTCCGTAAGCCGCCTCAGCTCTTCGTACTCACGCATTTCAGCCTCTTTCTTCTTCTATCTACAAATGCGCCTCGCTTCCCTCTTCAACTCTCGGTATCTATCCCATCCCGCACGTGTAGTGGTCGATCGTAACGTTGCGAGGTAGGCAGCCTGTTTTCTCTCCGTTGCGACACGGCACTCCTCGTCGTACCAGCTGTGTTTTGCACTTTCCGAAAACCAATGGTTTCGGTTGCTGCTGTACGTAAGGAGTTTGAAATTCCGTCCTACAGTTCCCTTATTCCGAGTGCTCTCAGGGAGCAGGAGCGCAAGCCGAGTAGAAAATCGTTCGGCTGTCTGTTGTGATTGCAGCTTCTCGACGTGGAACCTTCCTTGTGTTTGGTGGCGCGCGTTTTTTGCTGCACAGAGGCGGGTGCGAATCTTAGCTGCAACAAGATAGTGGTCCGAGTCGACGTTAGGACCTCGGAGCGCACGCACATCTAAAACACTGGAGACGTGTCTTGCGTCTATCACAACATGATCGATGAGACAGCAAGGTAGCTTGATGAATCTTCTTTTGTTGGAATCTAGTACTACAGATAACCATATTTCGGGACCCTGCGAAGTCAATCAGCCTCAACCCATTAGGGGATGTTTCGTCGTGGAGGCCGGATTTAACGACCGTAGTGCCAAATACACCTTCTTTGCCCACCCTGGCGTTAAAGTCGCCAAGCAAGATTTTGATATCGTGGCGGGGGCAGCCTTCATAAGTGCGCTCCAAGCACTCATAAAAGGCATCTTTGGTCACATTGTCCTTCTCTTCCGTCGGGGTGTGGGCGCAGATCAGCGATATGTTGAATAACCTCGCTTTGATGCGGATTGTGGCTAGACGTTCATTCACCGCCGTGAATGATAGTACTCGGCGACGGAGTCTCTCTCCCACCACGAATCCTACACCAAACTTGCGCTCCTTTATATGGCCACTGTAGTAAATGTCACAAGGAACTACTCTTCTCTGTCCTTATCCCGTCCACCGCATTTCTTGGACGGCGGTGATGTCAGCCTTTATTTTCAAGAGGACATCAACTAGCTGGGCAGCGGCACCTTCCCAATTAAGGGACCGGACATTCCAGGTGCATGCCCTCAATTCGTAGTCCATATTTCGTTTGCCATGGTCGTCATCAAAAGGGGGGTCTCTCATCCGAGGCTAGTTATAGCTCTTCACTGGGGGTGTTTTTTTACGTGGCGGGTCCCAAACCCAGCGCACAACCCTTGTAGGGAATGTTTCGCCTTCTCACTTTAGCTCGCCTTCGAACGGATGTTCTTAGGCTACCCAGAGGATAGTTGAAGCTGCTTGAGCCATGTGTAAAAGAATCATTTCTGGCCATTCCCAAGTGAATGGCGATCAGAGAACTTTCCTCACTTGCGTGAACTTCTACACATGACTCCATCCTATATATATATATGTATAAATAT